>NW_024044735.1:0-23627 GCF_014851395.1 Micropterus salmoides
TTTTATTCAGTTAGAAGTCACAGCTCGATGAAGTGTGGCTCATCGTTTCTTCGACATCAGTAATCCTCTCTGACGGTCGGGGCAGCGACGTGCCGGCCTCCTCGAGAGTCTCAAACGTTGCTGCTATGACCTGACGGGAGCTTAGCGCTCACCATATGGTGTTGTGGTTATCAGGGGCTGTTTCTGTGTGTGCGGGGGAGGTTTCGGTGGAAAGATTAGCTCTGTGTGGTCGCTGTCACACTGGGGCTCGCAACAAGATGGTCAAAACACTGAAGAAGACCTTTTATTGTGGCATGAAATGACTTTCTGTGCTTCAGTTTGACGCTTTGCAGACGTAGCTGAATTAGATAGATGGATATTGACTGTTTAATGTGCCAGACTTTCTTTAGAATGACAGGGAATTAGAAAGTGATTGTTTCTTTTTTCACAAGGAGAGGCTGGTGAATGTCATCTAATCTAATAAAGTTTTCATAAGTATGTTTTACTGTGGTTTTTCCCACTCAAAGAGAACAGAGGTTAACCTGAAGCTGGTGGCGCTCCTCTGGCTTCAGCCAGTAGAATCCTTCTTTTACTCCACTGATTTTAAAAAAGTTGTCTTAAGCAGTTTGTGGCTCCAGAAGTCTGATAAAATTTGGAAAAAGTAACCTGGGGTTGTGAATCATAGCAGACCTCTGTAGCCCACTCCTCACAGGAACTCTGCCTGAATGTTTGTGGTAAAGTTGCACTGTGGGTAACGTAGGCGCAAGGTTTTGACAAAGAATAAGAATGTGCAGAATGAAGAAGAGAATATCTCCGGTTGTGGAATATCTATTGTGAGTCTTTTTCAAAACTGTCCATCGTGAAATATGATTCATCATCCGTGTCTCTAAAGTCTGTTGCCCAGGGACAACAGATGCAAGTTAGCTGCTAGCTAACTCTGGTGCAATTATTTTAATTGTGCGCTGTCAAATAAGCAGTAAATTAAAAAAATAAATCAATGGTTAAAAGAAAAACTAGACATCAAACTTTTGAGGAGCAAATGGACGAGACTCGGACACTGTCACTCGCCGAAACCATAATTCTAATCATGATTGTCTCATGATTCATTACTGCATTAGCTTTTCTTAAACCTTTTCTTTAAATATCACGACCTACAGTCAAACCTTTCTGACGTCCATCTGCCTCTTTCGGACATAACAAGCGCTGACTCAGAATTGAAAGCGTAGTACACAGACGGATAAGCCGGGCCCCGAAGCCTCACTGTCTGCTTACTAAGGAGGACGTCAGGACATCCAACTGTGTGATCTGTATGTGATCTGACTTAATTAACTGACCAGAGAGCTAAAAATGGCTCTGATGCCTCTGACAGACTGTGATGTGCAGGAGGTGTGGTAGTTTGTGTTCAAGATAAAACTCAGTATGGACACTAAAGTCTTCTTCTTCTTTGAATGCTCATCATTTACAAGTAGGGCAGGTCGAAGGGCCCTCTCTTGAAAAGGGTCCCTGTTGGAGTTTGCAGTTTAAAGACCTACATTATATAGTTTTATGCTTACATAGTGCTAATACTCTCAAATTTCCATCAGGAGTGTCCCAGCAGTGAAAAAGCTGCACAGAGAGTGGGAGGACCTGGTGGTTATTAGGGGTCCCTGCAGCTCATTTTTGCCCCCACATAAATGCGGCCATGCATGTAGAAGATTAAAGCTGTTGTTTCTCTGTGTGTCCTTTTCCTCTAAGAAAACACACAGTCGACCAGAGCGCTGACACCGCCACAGCAGTGAGTGAAACGTGGTGGAGACAATGTTGTGCGACTAGTTTCTGCATTAATGATAAGAACAACAATAGTCTAGTTTACTAACAGGGCAACAGAACATGCAACAGATCAGAGTCACGGTGAATTTTACGCCCCCTGCTGAAGAACTACAAACAGCCTTGTGCGTTTACACTTACTATTGTACAGATCTGAAAATTTCGATTTTTACTGAGTGAAACTTTTGTTTGATTTGTGTAAACTGTCTAAAATAAGAGTTAAGATAAGTTGGATTCAACAAGTTTTCCAACCTAAAACTACAACATATCTCGTTTGTCCATGCCTCCAAAAACAACACATACGAGCATTAACTACGATACATAAGTCAACAGACCTATGTGACATGAAGCACGGGGTTAATGTTGTGAAACTGTCTCAGTGTGGTTATGTTTAGCCATTAAATACTACTTGGTTAGATTTAGGAAAACGTCATGGTTTGGGTTAAAGTAGGTACATTACAAAAGTCAGTAACGTTATCTAAGTTAAAATTCGGTAACTCAACATTTGCTTGGTTTTACATGGGACTCAAATGCCATTCTCCTTAGTGAAAGTCCAGTGTTTGCCTCATTAAGCGGAGTTTCTGCCTATTTACAATACGTCCCCCGACTTCCTCCTTAATATAAAAAAAAAAATATGGGTGGTAATAACTTGCTGCACAAATTACCTATATTGTTGCTGGTTGAGATAAATTCACTTTTCTATACTTGTTACTTGAAACATATGAATGAAAAAGAGTTTGTCTCTGTATCTTCAAGCAACAATGAATAAAATAAAGAATTATTTAGCAAAATTACACTTAATTCTTGAAACAAGATCATTTAGAAAGAAAAGAAAATATTTACTCTGCAGCATGGCTGACCCCAATATAGTACAATTCAATGGTTCGGTGGGCGGAGCCTGATTCGACTGTCAATCTCATAGTCGAAGCTTCGCAGCAGCGTTATGAAACTAGCATCATGCCATTTTGGCAATATAGGGGAGATTTTCAATAGAACTACCAGTTTTTCTCCTAATAAGTTAATATACAGCCTATTACAATATTAATTTATTACAATATCCAAAATTGTAAACTTAACCCTTAAGGTAGGGGGTGTCAGTGTACATGTGTAGGCTTAATGTGTGTGTTTGTAGTGGCAGAAGAGGAAAACTTGCTGAAGAGACGGAGCCCCAGCTTCACCGGTGTTGTGCAGAGTTGTCTGCACCTCGTGGGACGTTGTGATCATTTATCACCATTGATGAACCACACAAAGATTATTATATTGTTTTTAAACAGTACTTGAAAAACACCCCGCGAGGAAACGCGATGTGTGGCACGCACACAAAACTCAGCCACAAGAGCGGTGAAGGCAGGCAAACAGAGAGAAAGGGGTCAGCAAAAAGCCTCAGTTTAGCTGGAAATGTACAGTGTAAGTTACAGTGACTAATAAATAGAGACTGCAGCTCTGCAGCTTTTCAACATTTAAGCGGAGCTAACGTTACAACCCCCGCAGTCGCCGCCACACACGATTCAACTTGTCACTCGACAATGGGCAAGACTTGTCAATTCAGATTCGACTATGTAAATGCTTAGTCGGGGACAGCCCTAATCGGCAGAGAGATTTAGTTGCTTGTGATTTTTGTGCGCAATCCAATGGAGTAAATGTCTTAAGATGTGTTTGTGAACATGTTAAGTCAAAATGACTGTGAAAAATAAGATTTAAAGGGCCAGTATGAGACTAATCAGCTTATGATGGATTGTTGTTCGTAGTGATTCATCACTGACCTTCATTCAGTCCACAGACTTTAAACCTGTTTATTGTCTCGTAGTGTGTTTTCAGTCCAATTAGCCTGTACTGGAAGGAGGAAGTAGAGATGTAGGCCATCATGTAGGTGTGTGTGTGTGTGTGTGTGTGGAGGATAGAGCGCTCTGATCCAGGAGCCTCTAATCCCGTCAGGGGGGTGAGAGTGGAGGCAGGAGAGGATTATGGGATTAGGGAGGGGAAGATGCGACATGAGATGGCCACTCTGCAGCTGCAAAAACCCTGCAACGCTGGCACGTTTGATGTTGCCATGGTAACGGAGAGAGGGTGCAGGTTATAATCTGCCGCAATGGCTCAATACGGCGCCAAAAGAAAAAGGATGTTATAATAATAATGTTGATTTGTTTCCATTTAAGGTGAAATGTGTCACTTTCTTTAGTTAACGTAGAATTTAATATCATCTGCATACTGGAGTAATTTTAGACATTCTGACTGAAACATTTACATGTTCTGTAATCTGTTCTGTAGAGAAGCCTTTTCCACACAGGTAAAGACACATGAGCAGACAGGTTGTAAACAAACATTCAGGAAAGGCAAACCTTTGCAGTCAAACCCATCTCAGTTTGTGGAATATTTGCTTCATTGACAGTTGTTTCAACCTATTACAGTCAGTTGTGGTGGTTGCCACGTGCTTGTCTCACCTCTCCTCCATCTTAATGTTGAAGTCCAAATTTTCTGGCCAGCAGTGTAACACAATTGTGATTGGCCCCGGTGCCAATTGCAGCCTTTGATCAGCACCACGGACAGCACCCAAAGTACCAAACGCAAATCTTACAGCCAGCACTCGACTCAGACCAGCTGTCTTCAACTATAAAACAACCGAAATAAAAAGCAATCCAGGAAAGCACAGCAACTCATTATGCCAGCACAGTATGAATGAATGGAAGAAGACATCTGATCACGACTACTGCAATGCACTTTACATAGGCGTGAATCAAACTTCTCTTTCACACAGTTAGTCCAAAATGCTGCCGCCCGTTCCTAAACAGGAACCCGGAAACATGAACACATTACTCCCATTCTGGTCTCGCTTCACTGGCTTCCTATACATTTTAGAATACATTTTAAGATTTTGATGTTTGTTTTTAAATCATTAAATGGGTTGGCACCTCAGTATATCTCTGAGCTTTTGCACATTTATACCCCGCCAAGTTTATTGAGGTCTGCGGATCATATGCGGCTAATTGTGTCAAAGGCTAGGATGAAAACTAGGGGTCACCGTTCCCTTTCAGCAGTGCCCCCAAATTGTGGATTGCTTTACCTCCACATATTAAACTGGCACCCACCCTCCAAACTTTTAAATCTCGTTTAAAAACACATTTGTAATCCTTGGCATTTACTGCACCATAAAGAGTAGCTGTGGTCCTTGTTGTTGTTGGCTTTGTTAATGTTATGTTTGAATACTTTTGTGTTGTTTTATGTATTATATTGCGGTTAAGCACTTCGGTAACCTTGCTGTCAATAATCCAATAAAGTGGATTGGATTGGATTGGACAATCCACATGGCAATGGTCGTTGACAGAGGGTTGTACCAGGACGGAAGTTAAGCAATGTACTGCTGTGGACAGCTTCATCAGACCAACTGAAACAAATCAATATCAATAAACTGAGGACACACTGACACTGATCTACTACAGTAATACACCAACTCTGGATAAGTACCTCATCAAGCCCTACTTCAAAAATCCCAAACTATCCCTTTAACGGTGCAGGTTCAGTCCTGAGAATAAACTATTTCAGCTCACTAAAATGTTGAGCTGCTGATAAAAGGTTAATAAGACTTCACCTGTAAGACAGGAACATGTGGAAACACTAATTCTTTGATAATACCTGGGACAATACCACAGCTGGCACATTGTTTTTCTTGGTTTAATGAAAGTCAGATTTGAAGGGCGAATCAGAGACCCAATAACTTGACAAATGTGTTTTTGTAGTGATAGTGTGTTGGAGAGACAGGAGGATACGGGAAGACAGAAATCATCTCCTCTGAGCTCCAGGCGACAACTGCTGACCTTCTCAAATCACCTGAGTGGCTTAATTGCAGCCATAACTCAAGGTAACACCCTACACAGTAACACTCACAGCGGCCCTGACCCTTCAGAAAACACTTCTCACTGCTCTTTCGTAACACCCAGGTTTGTGGCAGTTTGTCCGCAGCTGCAATGTGAACAACCGAATCAGACAAATGGGATTTGGAGTTTGACAGCCAGATTGAGGATCCATCCAGATTAGCTGTGATCTGTTGCCATGCAGACAGACATGATGCCAGGAAATAATCCAGCAGAGAGAAATGCCAGCTAGGGCAGGCGCCATGATACCACCAGGCATAAAGTCAACTGGGCTCCGGCAGCAGCCGTTGAGCAAGAAGGGTGAACTGCTTTCTCTTTTTCACCTATTGAAATCAACAGAAAGACACCAGCAGGGATCCAATTCAAAGAAATTTGAAGAAGACTTACACCAGTGTTGATTTAGCAGCTATTTTAGATTTTTATCTGAATCTTTAGATAAATACTTATTAGTTTTAGTTACATTTTAGTCATTTGTATTCATCATTGCAATTTAGTTAACTGTAAAGTTAAAATATTTAAGTTAAAATATTTTCTCTCTTTAAATTAATTAAATTAGTCTAATACAACTGTCTAATTCAAGTGTTGAAATTCACAAAGCAACAAGTGAAGTGCAGCCAAAGTTGTACAGAGGCTCTGCGGGTCTGCAGCATGGGCATCAAAAGTAGGTGGTCCAAGGGGCCATTGCCCACCCGCTCCCCACAAACGAGGGCCAGTACAAACTGAAGCTCAAGGATGCATCAATACCGACCTTAAACTGGTAACTTGTAAGTTTTGACAGTTTGGCCTGTTGAACTTGGCGCCTAATGTGGCCAAAGCATCTATAAATACACATGCTGGATCCTAGCACCATCTTGAGGTCACGTTTTCCACTCATCTTAACATTTTGAAGTTATGAACCAATTGACACGGTCTAATTTTATCCTTCAATGCAAAAATATCCCTCTTATTACATATTATTTTTCTGTAACTGAGAGCGCAAAATCCTATTTTCTGAAAATAAGTAAAGAATTCTACATTTTTATTTAACAGTTCTAAATATTTTTAACATGTTTAAGTTATTAATTTTTATTGATTATAATGAACATAAATAATGAATAACTGTAATAGTTGGGGGTTCAGTTCCTAATTTGGCTGAATGTGGAACTTGAGGATCTGTTCCTGACAAGCTGCTGCCCTCTAATGCCGAATTGTGAGAATTACAAGTTGAAACTGTAAATTCTGTTTTTTGCTTATTGGAAGCAGGTTCTTCCTCCCAGAGGGACTTAGATAGAAGTAAACAGGAAATTCTGCCAAAACAATACTTTAAATAACGAGAAGATAAAAAGGTCAGAGGTCACAGTAGGGTGATAGTAAATTACTTTAGGAAAAACAAATGATTAACCATTAAAAATCTAAAATAAGATCCAAAAACTCAGGTTAACATCGGCTGCCAGGTGATGACTCAGCAGCCTGGCAGAACCTTTTCCAGCCCAGCAGGAGGCGCTGACCAGGTTGCCAGAGCGACAGCTCAGCTCTGGGACCCCGGGTCGGTTCTGAGGACACCTCGGCCTTTTGAGGACGCCATCTCCCTGGTGATGAAATGCTGAAGGAGACACAACAGAGGAGAAAGAAAGAGGGGCTGATTGTTAAAATGCTGAAGTGTAAAATCAGTCAGGGTTGTGGAGTGGGATTAAAATCGAAAAAAAAACACATTTGTAATAGGTTTACAAGTTAAAAAGCGGTTTTGTTTTAATATTAAACATTAAAAGTGTTCTTTTTTTTTCCAGAAAAGTGACATCAAGCATGAAATACTCTAACAAGTACACCAAAAACTCAAACAAATACACTGAAAACTATACAATAAAAAGAAATCAACAACTTTGACCATGTAAAAGTTAGAGATATTAAAAAGTACATAAAATTACTTTCACAATATTTATTTACTGAGCTATCTCACAAAATCTCACACTGAATTAATACATCACAAAACTGAGATAATAAGTGTAAGATTCTACCTTATAGGTCATACCTTTGGCATGGTAAACTTAAACTATGAGACAAAACATGACTGAAAAAATGTATTAAACACAAAAAATAAAATTATGTCAGAAGATAAAGATTGTCAGTTTCTTTCAAACCCTTTTCTTCCACACAAAAAGAGGTTATAATTTAAGTCAAAAGTAGGAAAGTACTTAATAT
Source organism: Micropterus salmoides (assembly GCF_014851395.1). Classification (NCBI taxonomy): domain Eukaryota; kingdom Metazoa; phylum Chordata; class Actinopteri; order Centrarchiformes; family Centrarchidae; genus Micropterus; species Micropterus salmoides. The sequence continues at coordinate 7,833 of NW_024044735.1, forward strand.
AATAAGTTTTGAAATAGTAAATAAAAATTATAAAGCAGTAATTAAAAGTTTGGGCTGCAAAGTAAAATTTTAAAAAATCCAAAATCAAAACAGTTTTTGACAAAATGTCTTCTTGAAAACTAAAAAATAACTTAAAATTGTACTAACTCACTATTATGAGATACTATTAAGCCAGAATTATGAGATGATAAGTTAAACAAATCTACTTTATAAGTCATAATTTTGTCATTATAAATTTATGTAAAATCATAGTAAAGTTATGTCATACTAAAGTTATGACAAGCTTAACTCTGAGTAAATCTTTCGCCTTAAAACCCTTAAAGCAATTGATGAAACATGACAGAAAAATGTTAACCACAAAAATTCATTGTATCTAATGTTGGATACTATGTTCAAAATATGTCTTTATCAAAATTATTATAATTAAAATTGTGATTAAATTTAAAGATTCTGCATTAAAAAATCCTAATTTTGAGATTATAATTTAAAACGATGGGATAGTGAGTCAGAATAGTGACTTGGTAGATAATGTTTTTAACACATTAGTCTCACTCTTGACACACACTGAGCAGACGGACAAACCAAAAGTCAGACTGACAGATAAATGAAGAGAGAGAGGGAGAAATGATGGATGTTTCCGGTATCTTTCGTTGTCTCTCGGCCCGTTTCTCGGCACAGAGTTTCAGTGTTTGAAGCGAACAATGAATCCGTCTGTTGTCGTCCGCGTGAGGAGTGTATTTCTCAAACAAAGACACAGTTTATCACGTAATAAACGGCTCTGTTCTCGAAACTGAAAATACAAAGAGTGGAGGGTAGGTCAGAGGTCAGAGCGGGCGCTGGACAAAGTCATCTGGGGAATTCAGCACATTGTGGACAGTATAGATATCATATTCACAACATACACTGTACATGCTCTGTCGTAATGTTAATAATGACAAGTTAAGATGCATTCAGCAAATGATTCATGCATCTGCTACAACAACAGTTTTCCCTCCTCCTTATTTACTGTAAGATACTGTAACATTACATTTTTTTGTTAATGATAAATGTTCAGAGCCACAAACGCACATGATGCCTTAAAAATGTTCAAAATATATTTTTATAATCAGCTTGATTATCTGTCTTGCTTGCAGTCTTACATTAAGACAGTAGAGTGTTTTCAGGGGACTTAATACAAAATGCTATAATGCTGTAATCTATTCTAATAGATTGCATTAGCCTAATACACTGAATTCAGTAAATTCTGTAATGTAAGTTTGACCCACTTTAGCTGTATCTAAAACATACCAAATGTTGGTCAAGTTTACAGCCAAATTTAGCAGAAGACAACGTGACTTTCCATCCCACTGCACTGATATGTGAACCTTAGGGTTCATGGAGAGAAACGCCGGTATTAAGCTTTAAAATATTGCAAAAGAGGAGAATGCAACAAGATAACGTAACTAAAAGAGCGAGAGTCAAAGCTCAAACATCTCCATTGAGGATTTTCATGCGCAAACTGAAAATGTGCACAGACAGGTTTTTAAAAACTTTCACTGTGTGTTTTGCTGACGTAAAACCTCTTGTTTAGCAGTCGGTTGTATTAAAGGACACTCTGAGGAGTTGGCCTGTTTTTTTACTTGCTAAAATTAGCATCCCAATTATCACAACAGTAAATGTGAATTACGGATGCACCTTTCTAACCGAGCTGGCTAGCGCCACACCCTCATCCGAATATGGTCACTTCAGTTTCCAAATAAACATGAGGCTTCAAAAGAGTAGTCCACAAACCAATGGGTGGCGTTACAGTGGCTACCTCCACTTCTTCTATACAGTCTATGGTCCAGACTTTATTTTGCTTTATGTTTGTCAGAGAGCACATTTCAAAGGAAGGTTTTAAATCCAAAATCATACTTTGCTGCCAATATGAATATTTTTCCATTTCCATTTTAAAACCACATCTCTTTCTTTCTCTCCCTTCTGTGCTATTGCTGTTATTTGTTCTTTCTGTCTTTCTTTAGTAACATCATCAAATAATTAGTCTTACACGTTTGGCCCATTTCCTTTTGTAGGCAAAAAAATCTACATTGCACATGTTTTTTCTAAATGTACTAAGTCATATCCAATAACAGTATTTGTAAGGATCCTGCATGTTCTGGGGATACTATCTGATAATCCTAACTGAACTTGATGTATACTTTTCCCCAGAAAAGTTTGTTTACAGCATTTTGGAGTAAAGATCTGGCACTGGGACGTCTCAACTCCTGCCTATTTGGCCGGAGCAGATGTAGTGTTTGTGAGCTCTCTTTGGGCTGCGGAGGGCACACGTCTGGCCAACTTCAACAGTGAAAAGAACGTCTTCATTAACATGCACGACCATCCGCTTCCTCTGAAACGGGCCTTTGTCGCCCAGCAGATGCCCCAAACACAACGAAAAGAAGCAGATCCGGATCAAAGGGAGAACACAGATAGATGGTATACGATCCATGATTAACGGACACGGATGCAGAGGGAGGCGTTTGGCGCTTTGTTTGTTCACCTAGCTTCTTCTTAATTAGTTCCCAAGTGCTTGGCGTGGTTTTTAAAATTTCTCTCAACTGGAAAAGAGCCATTTATGTCAAGTTATCTTTGTGTCATTTTACTTGTTCTGATGCATTATGTTTGTGTTTTCCTTTATATTTAAGTTGTCGTGTTGACTGACAGATCTTTTTCAATGAACAGATCCACTGAGCTGTGGGGTCCATCCATTAATTTCTGCACCTGCTCGCACAGGATATTCAACGTGGGAATTTAATGTATGGGTCCTGAAGATAGTAAAAAATCTTCTTAGAGAGTGGCAGGGACGCAACTATCACCAGTAGTTCTATCCAACTGTTTTTATTACCTGTGTGGAAACGTCGAGTCATGACAGTGAAACCTTCACGTCTGACGTGTTCTCTTCTTCTGCAATAGTAAAACAGCACCCGACAGGTGCATTAGCACCACCTGCTGCTTATCTCAATGAACCAAATCCTCAGAATAAGAGCAGTAGATGGAAACGCACGTAAATCTACATCTTTAGCCAGTTTTCTGGAAATTCTATGAAAATTTGCGCTATATGTTGATGGAAAAAATCCACTTCAAAACGAGAGACACACACACACAGTGATCCTCCTGGTTGCAAAAGTCATCGTTAGAGGACCCAGAACTTGTGTGAAGCACTACAAAAGTCTAAAGCAACCTTTTCCACTTCATGCTACCAGCTGAATTCGATTCGACTCTACTCTGCTTTTCTGGTTTTCCACTGGGAAAATCTGGTACCTGGTACTTTTTTTGGGCGATACCAAAAGGTGACATGAAAACACTGCAGACTACTGATCAGTCAGAGAAAACAAATCCATGTCTGAAATAACCTAGCTAGCACTGCAGTGTGTTTACAGCTGAGCTGCTGCTGCTTATGTTAGCTTAGTTTAGGAGCCCAGTTTGTTTTTAGTTTAGGTTTGCTTTGTTGTTGACCATTCTGGAGGTTTGTTATTAAAATTGTTATAAACTTGAATCGTGTTTCGACATGGCAGTTTTGTGCTGCGTCGCTATGACGACCTGCCACATTGAGGGGTAACTATTTCTGCAATGGAAAACCAAAGCGAAGCTGGCGCCATGTGGCGGGAAAGGGCTTGAGCATTGCAGTCAATCAAGAAACATCCTTGAACAATGACAGACCTTTCTTAAAGAGGGCTGGAAGCATCTCTTGGTGTGACACCTAATTACGCTCATCCAACCAAGTCTACCTCCCGTTGAGTCAAACAAATGGGCAGACAAAAGGTGGATGTAGAAGGGGACTCACAGGTGACGCTTGTGTTCTTGTCTTGTTTAAATGGTACTAAAGCTGCAGGATTTGGATTTACATTGAACATAGAAAAATTGGACTTTCTCACTTGCCTGTGTCCAGATTGTTTTTATCGGTCCAGGTTTTTGGGTGTCCTTCTCTTGGATTATGGCCAGTGGTGTGAGTGAAGTTTGGTTTATTTATCAAAGCATTAAAAATGCATATTTTATAGAGGAATTTGGCGAAATGTCAACGTGTTTTCAGTGAAACTACTTTATAACTGAAGTGACTTGTAAGTTGGTCGTTGGCTAGTAAAAGTTTAAAAACGGCTTGTGAGTTTTTGCCAATCTAGAAGCCACTTTCAAAGCCACAATGTTAAAGTAGGCTCTCCTGAACAATTTATCACTACTTACTATATGTCAGTTAATAAGATACATTAAAACATAACAAACACACAACTTACTGCTACTGTTACGGGGTGTGGTGTGTGGACAGAGAGGACCCAAATGCTGCACTCAGAGGGAAGGAGGTTTATTGGGGGAAAAAAGGGTGAGAGGGACTGGAGTGGAGGGAGAGGAGGACGTCGGGGAAGTACTGGCACGGGGAACCAAGGAGACAGGGGGCCAGGGAGCCGGGGAACACGGGCCGAGGAAGCGAGGAGAGGCAGGGGAACAGGGAGGACGCCGAGAGGGAGGTCCGAAGGGGAGTGGGCCAGTGGATGAGCCCAGCCGAGCGGAGGACGAGGGTGAGTGTACCTGGGAGGGAAACAAACAGAGAGACAAGGTTAGGGGGAGACAATGACAAGGCACAGGGTAAGTTTGAAAAAACAAGAAACAAGGAAGCCTGAACACAGGAGTGGCACCAGGTATGGAGCAACGACGATCAAGCAAGGATGGTGTGGAGAACCGGGGTTGAAATACAGGCTGGGATGAGGTTGATTACTGGCAGGTGTGGCAGGCTGACGAGGTGGATGATGGGTTGCAGGTGCAGGTAGTTGGCTGGGCTCAGGAGCAGAGGGAGAGAGAGCACACGGGGGAGAAAACACAGAGAGGCGGGCAGAGAACAGGAAACCGAGGGAAAAAGCAGAAAAACTGATAAAAAGTAGAAAAAACCAGGACACTCACCGTCAGCCGGGCTGCCACCACAACAGGGCCCCCTCCTCAATGGACGCCTCCCGGCGGCCTTCCTATAGGACAGGGGGTTTGGCAGGTGAACACGGGGGGAAGATGTACTGGGGTCCGGCTGATGGGGGTCCAGGGTCCAAAACCAAACTGGGAATTCAGGGAGGGCTTCAGGACAGGGAAGGGTTAGGGGAACGGGCAGGGCGGAACTGAAAACTCAGGGCTAGACAGGGTGCCAGAGGGCAGCGCTGGGGGACCAGGGAGTTCAGACGGGGTGCCAGAGGGCGGAGCTGGGGAACCAGGGGGTTCGGGCGGACGTCCCGAGGGCGGAGCTGGGGAACCAAGGGGTTCGGGCGGACGTCCCGAGGGCGGAGCTGGGGAACCAAGGGGTTCGGGCGGACGTCCCGAGGGCGGAACAGAGGGACCAAGGGGTTCGGGCGGACGTCCCGAGGGCGGAACAGAGGGACCAAGGGGTTCGGGCGGACGTCCCGAGGGCGGAACAGAGGGACCAAGGGGTTCGGGCGGACGTCCCGAGGGCGGAACAGAGGGACCAAGGGGTTCGGGCGGACGTCCCGAGGGCGGAACAGAGGGACCAAGGGGTTCGGGCGGACGTCCCGAGGGCGGAACAGAGGGACCAAGGGGTTCGGGCGGACGTCCCGAGGGCGGAACAGAGGGACCAAGGGGTTCGGGCGGAACAGAGGGACCAAGGGGTTCGGGCGGAACAGAGGGACCAAGGGGTTCGGGCGGAACAGAGGGACCAAGGGGTTCGGGCGGACGTCCCGAGGGCGGAACAGAGGGACCAAGGGGTCCGGGCGGACGTCCCGAGGGCGGAACAGAGGGACCAAGGGGTCCGGGCGGACGTCCCGAGGGCGGAACAGAGGGACCAAGGGGTCCGGGCGGACGTCCCGAGGGCGGAACAGAGGGACCAAGGGGTCCGGGCGGACGTCCCGAGGGCGGAACAGAGGGACCAAGGGGTCCGGGCGGACGTCCCGAGGGCGAAACAGAGGGACCAAGGGGTTCAGGGGGGTCAGGTTGGTCCGACGGGCAGCCCGAGGGCGGACAGGGGGAGCCAGGAAGTTCAGGGGAGCAGGGTTGGTCCGACAGGCAGCCCGAGGGCGGACAGGGGGAGCCAGGAAGTTCAGGGGAGCAGGGTTGGTCCGACGGGCAGCCCGAGGGCGGACAGGGGGAGCCAGGAAGTTCAGGGGGGCAAGTCGAATGCAGAGCAGGAGAGCCAGGAGGGTCCGGCGGGACAGGGGAGCCCGAGGGCAGACCAGGGGAGCCAGGAGGGTCCGGCGGGCGGCCCAAGGGCGGACAGGGGGAGCCAGGAGGTTCAGGGGGGCAAGTCGAATGCAGAGCAGGAGAGCCAGGAGGGTCCGGCGGGACAGGGGAGCCCGAGGGCAGACCAGGGGAGCCAGGAGGGTCCGGCGGGACAGGGGAGCCCGAGGGCAGACCAGGGGAGCCAGGAGGGTCCGGCGGGCGGCCCGAGGGCGGACCAGGGGAGCCAGAGGGCGGACCAGGGAAGCCAGGGGGGCTCGGCGGGCGGCCTGAGGGCGGGCCAGGGGGGCTCGGCGGGCGGCCTGAGGGCGGGCCAGGGGGGCTCGGCGGGCGGCCCGAGGGCGGGCGAGGGGAGCCAGAGGGCGGACCAGGGAAGCCAGGGGGGTCCGGCGGGCGGCCCGAGGGCGGGCCAGGGGAGCCAGAGGGCGGACCAGGGAAGCCAGGGGGGTCCGGCGGGCGGCCCGAGGGCGGGCCAGGGGAGCCCGGCGGGCGGCCCGAGGGCGGACCAGGGAGGGTCCGGCGGGCGGCCCGAGGGCGGACCAGGGGAGCCAGGAGGGTCCGGCGGGCGGCCCGAGGGCGGACCAGGGGAGCCAGGAGGGTCCGGCGGGCGGCCCGAGGGCGGACCAGGGGAGCCAGGAGGGTCCGGCGGGCGGCCCGAGGGCGGACCAGGGAGGGTCCGGCGGGCGGCCCGAGGGCGGACCAGGGGAGCCAGGAGGGTCCGGCGGACCAGGAGGGTCCGGCGGGCGGCCCGAGGGCGGACCAGGGGAGCCAGGAGGGTCCGGCGGGCGGCCCGAGGGCGGACCAGGGGAGCCAGGAGGGTCCGGCGGACCAGGGGAGCCAGGAGGGTCCGGCGGACCAGGGGAGCCAGGAGGGTCCGGCGGACCAGGGGAGCTCGGTGGGCGGCCCGAGGGCGGACCAGGGGAGTCTGGAGGGCGGCCCGAGGGCTGGGCTAGGGGGCGAGACGACCTCTCCAGAGGCCGGGGAGCCGGGCAGGGAGCCGGGCGTGGCGACCTCACCAGAGGCCGGGGAGCAAGGCGAGACAAGCCAGAGAGTTCGGGCGGGCGGCCCGAGGGACGGACTAGGGGGCGAGACGACCTCTCCAGAGGCCGGGGAGCCGGGCAGGGAGCCGGGCAGGGAGCCGGGCGTGGCGACCTCACCAGAGGCCGGGGAGCCGGGCGTGGCGGCCTCACCAGAGGCCGGGGAGCCGGGCGTGGCGGCCGGGAAGCCGGGCGTGGCGGCCTCACCAGAGGCCGGGGAGCCGGGCGTGGCGGCCGGGAAGCCGGGCGTGGCGGCCGGGAAGCCGGGCGTGGCGGCCTCTCCAGAGGCCGGGGAGCAAGGCGAGACAAGCCAGAGAGTTCGGGCGGGCGGCCCGAGGGACGGGCTAGGGGGCGAGACGACCTCTCCAGAAGCCGGGGAGCAAGGCGAGACAAGCCAGAGAGTTCGGGCGGGCGGCCCGAGGGACGGGCTAGGGGGCGAGACGACCTCTCCTGAGGCCGGGGAGCCGGGCGTGGCAGCCGGGGAGCCGGGCGTGGCGACCTCACTAGAGGCCGGGGAGCCGGGCGAGACAAGCCAGAGAGTTCGGGCGGGCGGCCCGAGGGACGGGCTAGGGGGCGAGACGACCTCTCCAGAGGCCGGGGAGCCGGGCGTGGCGGCCTCTCCAGAGGCCGGGGAGCCGGGCGTGGGGCTGGCAGCGCGACAGCAGCGGGGGGAGTCAGGGATGAGGCTGCTGGGCTGAGGGCCTCGGTGCGAGGAACAGGGGTCGGCCGGACCACCGGCGGGGCTGAGGCCGGTCCGTCCGCCAACAGAACACGAGGAGCAGGGGTCGGCCGGACCACCGGCGGGGCTGAAGCCGGTCCGTCCGCCAACAGAACACGAGGAGCAGGGGTCGGCCGGACCACCGGCGGGGCTGAAGCCGGTCCGTCCGCCAACAGAACACGAGGAGCAGGGGTCGGCCGGACCACCGGCGGGGCTGAAGCCGGTCCGTCCGCCAACAGAACATGAGGAGCAGGGGTCGGCCGGACCACCGGCGGGGCTGAAGCCGGTCCGTCCGCCAACAGAACACGAGGAGCAGGGGTCGGCCGGACCACCGGCGGGGCTGAAGCCGGTCCGTCCGCCAACAGAACACGAGGAGCAGGGGTCGGCCGGACCACCGGCGGGGCTGAAGCCGGTCCGTCCGCCAACAGAACACGAGGAGCAGGGGTCGGCCGGACCACCGGCGGGGCTGTAGCCGGTCCGTCCGCCAACAGAACACGAGGAGCAGGGGTCGGCCGGACCACCGGCGGGGCTGTAGCCGGTCCGTCCGCCAACAGAACACGAGGAGCAGGGGTCGGCCGGACCACCGGCGGGGCTGAAGCCGGTCCGTCCGCCAACAGAACACGAGGAGCAGTGGCCCTAAGGGGGGGATCGGGGGGGCCAGGCTGGGGGCTAGCGGCGCTAGCAGGCTGAGGGACAGGCTGGGGATCGGGGCAAACTGGCTGGGGATCAGGGCCAGGCTGGGGGCTAGCGGCGCTAGCCGGCTGAGGGACTGGGCCAGGCTGGGGGCTAGCGGCGCTAGTGAGCTGGGGATCAGGAGGGACTGACTGGAGGCTAGCGGCGCCCGCCGCTAGAGGGACAGGCAGGGGACCAGCGGGCCGCATGCTAAGCCCAGCAAGAAGAGCACCGGGGGAATTCAGGGCCGATCGCAGGGCTTCCTTGAGGCGACCCACCTCCCAAAGCAGCTCAGCCATGCCTGGAGTACGCAGTAGGCGCGGTTGTTGACCCAGAGCCCTCTCGAAGCCGACTAGCGCGTCCAGCCTCTTGTGCCAATCCTCCACCCTTAAGTCCCCGAGAAGACTGTCCGCGAGGGTCCTCACCTGGCAGAGATCCTCTGTGGAGGGGCTAACGGCCGCCAGGCCCACCTCCGGTCCGGTCCAGCAGTCTCCGAGCTCTGGCCGAGGTAACGGACCAGATGCAGACACCGGCAGGGGCGCGCTTAGGGGCTCCTTGGCGGGGGGAAGGGCCAGGGCGTGGAGGAAGCTGGCATCCCATGGTGGGATGAAATCCCTCAGGCGAGGCTCAGCCCACAGCAGCTGTTGGGCCCTGGCGCGGAAAGCCTTCTTCAGGCCGTCATTTATGGCTCCCTTCCACAGCTCTTTGAGCTTGAGGAAGTCCCGGAGCCAGGACTCAAATTCCAAGGAGTCGGTGGAGAGGGGGGAGGGTGAGTGAGCTGGGTCCATGCGTGGCTTGATCGTTCTGTTACGGGGTGTGGTGTGTGGACAGAGAGGACCCAAATGCTGCACTCAGAGGGAAGGAGGTTTATTGGGGGAAAAAAGGGTGAGAGGGACTGGAGTGGAGGGAGAGGAGGACGTCGGGGAAGTACTGGCACGGGGAACCAAGGAGACAGGGGGCCAGGGAGCCGGGGAACACGGGCCGAGGAAGCGAGGAGAGGCAGGGGAACAGGGAGGACGCCGAGAGGGAGGTCCGAAGGGGAGTGGGCCAGTGGATGAGCCCAGCCGAGCGGAGGACGAGGGTGAGTGTACCTGGGAGGGAAACAAACAGAGAGACAAGGTTAGGGGGAGACAATGACAAGGCACAGGGTAAGTTTGAAAAAACAAGAAACAAGGAAGCCTGAACACAGGAGTGGCACCAGGTATGGAGCAACGACGATCAAGCAAGGATGGTGTGGAGAACCGGGGTTGAAATACAGGCTGGGATGAGGTTGATTACTGGCAGGTGTGGCAGGCTGACGAGGTGGATGATGGGTTGCAGGTGCAGGTAGTTGGCTGGGCTCAGGAGCAGAGGGAGAGAGAGCACACGGGGGAGAAAACACAGAGAGGCGGGCAGAGAACAGGAAACCGAGGGAAAAAGCAGAAAAACTGATAAAAAGTAGAAAAAACCAGGACACTCACCGTCAGCCGGGCTGCCACCACAACACTACTGCTCTAATCCATGTTTACAGAATAGTCACTGTAATACATTCATAGCCATAGTTGACTTACTTGAGGTTGTGTTTACATATTCTTTACATTTCATGTCTAAAAGCTACAACAACTTTATGTTGTATGTTAATCACCTCAGTTATTACATGATTACATTGAGATTAAGACTTGCCCATTAGGCTGGTTTGCACAGGGTTGCAGTGGAGTGAGGGGAGGCGGATAGATGGGATTGGTCAGCAGTTTGAATGACTGGCCGGCTGACCTCAGCGCTGCACCCTCCACATCACCACCCACCGCACTGCTGCAGTATAAGCCTGTGGTCCATCCTCAGCTTTCACTCTCCGGACTCGCAACAGACAACTAACTCCTGCCTGGACTGACATTGAGGTAAGGTTATTACGTCATCATTAAACTTAATACATGAAACTTAATACAGGAAAAGCCAAAATATGAAAAAGAAAAAACCTTAAAAACTTGATTTTCCAGCATCCAACGTGTCAAAATACAGTTTATAATACTGTTTTAATCATATATTGTATCTGTTTTAGGTTGATGCAGCACTTTTTTTGCACTGTCATGCTAGTAAAATGTAGATTTAGTGAGTGGTATAGATGGAAAACAACTTCATGAACTTTGTGCTGTGTGATGTTGATTATTCTTAGTCATTTTGGTTTTGTAGACACTGATAACTATGCATTTGCATGTATTAAAAACGAATGATATTTAAAATTGGATGCTGTCTCTGCTTTAAAGAATGTACATTTCATCATGTGAGACTGACTTCTAACAATATCCTTAACAAACATATGTTTTTCTGATTATGATGCAATCAAAGAACAGTGAGCTGATTTTAAATGTGCTATACAAAAGATTTAACCCTTTATTCATCCTTAAAATAATCTTCTGATCAATGCTGATTCTTTTTTTTTTTTCCTGAAGGTTGTTTACCAGTGAGTAAATCCTGATCTCACTGTGTCTCTGATTTTTATTTATTCCTGTTTATGAAAAGGTGAAAAGACAGATGACAATGACCGACCTGGAGACCTCGATGGCGACCATCATCGCAGTGTTTCAGAAGTATTCAGAAAGAGAAGGAGACAAGCACAAGCTGAAAAAGAGCGAGCTGAAGGATCTGCTTAACGACGAGCTGCCAGATCTGATGACGGTGAGACGCACAGATTCAGATCCTTTTACTTAAGTTAAAACAGGGTGGAAATAATGTTTCCGTACTAGCAAAAGTACATTCAGTGTGGAGTAAGTTAAACTGTCCCCTGGTGTGGTGATGTTACAAGATTGGTTGATAAAGAAAGTTCAGTTTTGAGGTAATTGAGTATTTCCATTTCATACTTCACAACAATGCAGGAGCAAATATGGTACTTTCTACTCCATTATGTTAATTAGACCTGTGTAGTTACTTGATATTAATTCAAAACATGTGATTATAGAGTATGATGCATTGTAATATCACCCTACTCAAAAAAGTAGAGTAGGTAAAATTAGATCCTCCACAACCAGATAAAATATTAAAATGCAGCATTCATCTTAATGGCGTAGTGGTAATATAACCCTACAATATAATACAACAAGTAATTTTTTCTTTGTAATCATTTTTTGTACTTCATTTGAAGATACAGTAAGAAATACTTTTTTATTTTAGATACTATAAATACACCAGTAAATGGTTAAAGTTACTTCATCCTTTTATATTTTATCCAAACACGTTCAATTTATTGTCCTTAGTCGTATAAGATGCCCTGATGTGAACTTCCCATCCTGCCCTTCAGCATGTGAAAGACCAGGCCACACTTGACAGCCTGATGGAAAGCCTGGACACTGACGGCGACGCCGAGTGCGACTTCCAGGAGTTCATGACATTCATCTCTGTGGTTACCGTCTGTTGCCACGAGTTCTTCGAGCACGAGGACGAGTAAAGGAGGAGGCGAGCACGGAGACAAAGGGGGAGCTACAGTAAATTATAAAGAAGGAGAAGCCTAGCAACGCACAACCTTCTTTGTGCCTTCAGAGCAGGGCAACGTCAGCCAGCAGCCAAAACATCATTGGTGAGGTTTGACTGGTGGCTGGCAAACAGTCCAATGTAGTTACTTTAGCTAAAATCAGATAAAATGTTCCTGCTATTTTATATTTGATTCTAAATATTTAGATGGCTTGTGAAGTCTTCAAAGTGGCTTTTGGATTTTGGTGTGGCTACAAAGAAAACTTAAGTCGTCTACTCGTTTGGAGTTTGTCTTCTACAGTTGAGATGTGGCTGATAAGTTAGTCAACCAACTACTTAAAGGCACCTGTGTTTAATAAAGCTTGTTGACTATCAAATATTGAAAGTGCCTCCTAAGTTGGTCGTCATTTAAAAAAATCTGAATAGTCTAATGGGCTAGTAAAAGTTAAGATGGCTTTTTGATTTTGGTTTGACAACAAAGTTTGTTACTAAGCCACTGATGCCCTTAATTGTCTTTTTTTAACAGCCAATTTAGCATAATTTCCAACCCCATTCTATAAGTAAAGCTGTTTAAAAACGTTTGAAAAGTACTGACTCGATTTTGTGTATGGCTACCAACTTTGACTACCAAGTTCAGCAAAAAGCAATCAGTGATTTAAGGTTCTTCTGTTGAATGTCTCAAGGGCCAGTAAAGTTGTAAAAATGACTGGTAAGTCTGTCTGCTCTACACATAATGGTCTTTTAATTGTTTAAACGATTGTGGCTGGTATATTTCAGATGTGGCTAGTGAGTTAGCCATTCTTTTGAGTTTTAACATTTTAAGAGGCCAGTAAATTGAAAAAGTGACTAACATTTTTATCAACTCCAGTAGCCACTTTAAGAGTCAACTGACTATTAGAGGCACCTGCGTTTGAAAAATCTCGTTGACTATCAAATATTAAAAGTGGCTTTTACGTTTGTTGTCATTTAAAACACATTTAATTGGCTTGCAAAAGTTTTAAAATGGCTCATGAGTTTTAGCTAATCTAGAAGACATCTTTCAGACATTTTAGAAAATGTAGTTGACTATCAAATATTGAAAATGGCTTGTAAGTTTGTCCTCATTTAAAACTGGCTAGTTAACATTTAAAATGGCTTTACATAATCTAGAAGCCACTTAAGATGCAACGAGTTCACCAATTTTTCAGACATTTTTAAAAATGTAGTTCACTATCAAATATTGAAAGTGTCGTTTAAATTTGTCATCATTTAAAACACATTTTTTTGGCTAATAAACATTTAAAACGGCTTGTGAGTTTTAGCTACAAGCAATTTTTCAGAGAACATTTTAGAAAATGTAGTTGACTACCATATATGAAAGTGGCTTTTAAGTTTGTCCTCATTTAAAACATATTTGATTGGCTAGTAAAAGTTTTAAAATGGCTTGTAAGTTTAATATAATCCAGAAGCCACTTTGGAAGCAACAATTTAGGAGTTGACCTATTTTACAGATTTAAAAAATCTAATTGACTGTCAAACATTGAAAGTGGCTTTTAAGCTTGTCTTCATTAAAAACACATTTAATTGGCTATTAAAAGTTCCAAAAGGGCTTGTGAGTTTTAGCTAATCCAGAAACAGTTTTTCAGACAACATTTTAGAAAATGAAATTGACTATCAAATACTGAAAGTGTTTTAAGTTTGTCGTCATTTAAAATACATTTGATTGAGTTTTTAAATGGCTTGTGAGTTTAACATTATCACTTTGGAAGCGACAGTTTAGGAGAAATCTAGTTGACAGTTAAAATTTAAACTGACAGGTTAAAGTTAATTGGCTAGTAAATTTCTAAAATGACTTTTGTAGTTGCCAGTTTGGTAGAAAACCAGCCATAATTTCAAATTATATTGTAAAATGAAAGTCTGGCTGGTAGATTTTGAATGTTGCTAGTAAAGTTGCATTTATTTGATGTTTTACAAAAACACTGGGCTTGTCAAAGTGGCTGATAAGTTGTTTGTTTGTTCCTTGTTTAGAAGCTCTTTTTACTTTAGATAGTTGGTAAACAAGTAATCTACCATTCTTTGCATCATAAAAATAAATAATAATTATAAAATGCTAGGATTTTGTAGCAGTTATTAGCTATCATATTCAACCTGCTAGAATTTTATGTAACTCTTCTCTTCATGTAAAGAAAACATAGAAAATCTGTTGGAACAGAAGAGTTTGTCTGCGTATTTGAAATGTTGAGCACTGGTTTGTTTGGATGTTGGTGATATGAAACGAAATAAATTATCATTGTGGGACTGAGTTTGAAAATGTTTTTTGTGGGATAGAGTAGACATTCAACTGATTAACTGAAAAGGAGGAAAAGCACGTTCTTAAAATTTATTGCAAAAAAATGGCACATGGAAACGTGATGGCTGATTAACGTCATTGTGCTTTTTAAAAGAAAGTAGTTTACAAAAAAAGAACACAGATTATGCAACATTAATTCTGTTTATTTTACTGAGCCAAGATGATTAAATAGATTTATGGTTGTTTGTTTTTCCCCAAAATGTGCAAAAATGCCATTTCTGAAATGAACTTGCCCAATTTATGTTTGGCAAAATATTAATAGAAACAAAGGAACCAACTTTTACAGTGCTTCTACAGAGGCCCTCAACCATGAAGCACCTGTTGTTTATTGTTTTTCTCAGTGTGTTGCATGCTGCCTTGAGTGTAGATGATTCTTTTTGGTACGGTTAGTGTCTTGAGAGATACTGGATCCTAATTTTCTGCAGACTTTGGATCAGTGTTTTCACCCCTTAGACAAAAACTCTATGCATAAACCAAAACTAAACATTTAGACAGAGAACTTTATAAGAAAGTAAGAAAACCGATTCAGTCATTAAAATGCTTTTTTTTTGTCAGATTTGCAAGAAATCCGGATTCGTGCCAACACATTGAAACCTTAAACTCAGTGACCTTCTTTAATCCCTGTAGAGTTGAAGCATACAGAACTTTCTTTTACAGTCTTTCATGACAGGAAATCGCGTCAATTGTTGGTTCTTATCACACCATTATGTCACTTTAAAGAAAGCTGAGCATTTTCCCACAGTGTTCAGTCCAGATTTGCCGAGAACAATGCCAAATAAACTTCACTGACATTAACACTGGCATTGCCTCAAATATTACAAGTCAGTGTGAACCACCATCTAATCTTTTACAACCTTCAGGTGTGAGGTAAGTTAAGGCTCTCCCCACTGACCTCATTAACCTCAACCTAATTAACTACATGATTAGAGTCACCTGAAGGTGAAGTGAGCCTAAAAACATTTGCTGTATATTTCTGCTCCCTACAGATTACATAAAACGTGAAATCATGTCCAGAATATTTCCAGGAGTTTTATAACAGATTGTCAGGTTTTGGTATCAGTCCCTCAAAATCTTTACGCGTTTCATTTCACATTTCACTCAGTCCTCCATAGTGTCCGTCCTTCCAATGAGACGGCTTCACAGTGAGACAAAGCTAGAGAAGAAATCCATTGTAAAGAGCCACATATTTAAACAATTACTATGGCACTCTTCTCTGGTTGTTTGGGGCATTCTGGAAACCATAGGAAACCACTAGAAAAGTCCTGCACATGCTGAACATGGCAGAGTTAACATCCACATTAATTTACAGGCATGGGGTGAATTATTAAACACAATATGTGTAAACAGTCACACACACAGGGTCACACATCTGTGTTGTGTGTGTGTGTGTGTGGTTAAGATATGATGTAAGAGGC
>NW_024044736.1:0-49856 GCF_014851395.1 Micropterus salmoides
GACATAAAGCGCGTATGCTTTTGGGCGGGACTACTTGTGATTGACAGGTTGCTACAACTTACAGGCAACTTGTAACTTATTTAATAACCGATTAAACATGTTTACTATATAACATAGCTTATACGTCTTTGGTTTTGTTCTAAAACTGATACATTTACATTTATCTGATGCTTTTTTGTCCAAAGCGACTTAGAATTGCTGTACATGTCAGAGGTCGCACGCCTCTGGAGCAACTAGGGGTTAAGTGTCTTGCTCAGGGACACAATGGTGGATGGGTCACAGTGGGGGATCAAACCTGGGTCTCGCACACCAAAGGCATGAGCCTTATCCACTGCACCATCACCACCCCATGTTCACAGTTCAGGGCGGCTGTGAACCAGTCATTAGTTCGCCTCGCTGCATAACCATTGTGTTAGTTTAGAGAGTATTTAGAGAGTTTGTATTTCTGTTGCCTGTCTGAGTGGCTTTTGGAACCTTTGTAAATCGCCTAGTTTGATTTAGTGTACCAAGAGTAGGACACGCTTTAGTTTGAGACCTCTAAATTTGCAGAATAACAGCTAGATTGTTTTCTTCCTTTGTAATTTGTAAGGTTTGTAAGCTGACCTTTCCGTTTTTGTGTATTTTGAGTACTGTACTAAGGACTGTCTTTGGACAAGACCCTCTTTTGTTTCATTTTGTGTATTGGATGTTTGTCAGCACCTGTATAGCCTCTTTCTGTTGTATTTCTTTCTGCAAGCGCTGTCCTTGGTTAATTAGTTAGTTGTCGCACCTCATTCTCAATCCCAATCATGTGTACTGCCCTCCTTAACAAGCCGGGTCGTAACAGCTGCTGGAGAGAAAGAAAGAAGGAACAAACAGATGTGGCGATTTTTTTTTAAAAGCATTTACAGCGGCTGTATGTCGCTGTCATGTTGCTTGTGTGTGTTTCTTGTTTTCCTCGTCTTTATAAATATATCAGTCTGAGAGGACATGACAAGTCACTTCTGTTCTGCCTCCTTCCTGAGAAACATGTCAACGATTCACCTGATTGAATCCACCTCTGACAACATTGATGATTTTGACCAAACTGCTTAAATTAAATATGTTTGATCTCTTAGCTTGCTCATACTCAAGAATATCTCTGTTCTACAGCTGAAGCTCATTTATTTTGTCTACTAATTTACCTGTCTGTACTTTAATAATCCTCTATATGTCATTACTTTATGTTCTTTGCTCATCTTATGTGGTGTTATAATTTCCACTAAGTGTACCAGTGTTTTGATATAATGACCTTCTGTGAGATTGTTTTGTTTCATGCTTTCCTGTGAGAAAGGAGTTTCCACTGTGGTTCAAGGCTGAGAAAGGCTTTTCTGTTGGACTCCACAATTATTCTCTAGCATTAAATGTCTTCTCTGTTTCTCTGGGTCAGACTCTCTAACAGCCCTCTGGTGTATGAGCTCTGCCTGTGCTAAATGCACATTTACTAGAAGAATGAGTCAGAGTAGTGCCTCACAGTACAATGCTGCCACCTCCTGGACAAATGTCTGCACCAGTCAATTCAAAAGATTTATTTGTAATTGGGTGTTTCTCAAGTTTCTAATTTGTTATTGTCATTTCTGTTCAGTCACAGGTGCGGCTGATCATTCTCGTGTTTAAACCAAATGGATGATAATAAAACATAGTAAACACGTAGCCTAACGAGTCGGACAAGTCACTAAACTGCACTAAAGTTTCTACTAAGCAAGGAAATGGAAAAAAAAGCCTGCACATCCAACTGAATGATAAAATCTGCTGGTGAAAGAAATTGGGGGGAAAAAATTGTTGGATTGATATGATGGAACGCAGTGATCGATCGGTGACAAGTGATTTTACTAGCAAATAAAATGTATGGAGTAGTGTTAAAGGATATCAGAAGAGGAAATAAACAGAAAGCCTAAAACGGAGCTAAAGTAGTCTTAAATATGAGTTACATCATTTCAACCTTTAGTCTAATGAATCCAAAGACGCCGTGATCATATTCTGGGTTATTCAATAACGAATTCACAATCAGAATCAATGAATATAAATGCAGAGAGCATTGTGCCAGTAGAAAGGATCCTGTGCCTCTGAGCTGGACATACAGTAACCTATAATTATTCATGTGTAGGTGTTTGTTAAAGTAACAGCTACAGAGAGGATCATGCTGCTCTGCACTGTGAGACTTTATTAGTACCAACACAGTGCACACGTGTGCAGACAAGAGAGATGGACACCTTTTTAACTTTCAGCTGAAAACCCCGAGTTAACAGAGCCAGTCCATAAGCCGCTTCATGATACTGGTTATCCAGGACGGCCATTGTTAGACTCAGTGAGACCAGATCACCCAGAGAGACCCAGACTCAGTTAAACCAGCTTCAGGATTCAGGACCCAGATGTGAGGGAGCAATAAAGATGGAGAAAATGTTGCAGATCAGACCTGTGGTTTGTTTGTGAAGTGTATGAAGTGTGACAGCAGACTGAGATTAGAGAATGAAGAAGACAACAGATTTTTGGAGCTCAACTCTCCTGAAGGAGCCGAGGTGAAAAGGGAACAACAAGAGGAAGAAGAGAGAAGCCTTTTGGCTGAAGAAGAGGAAGCAGACAGAGGGACAGAGTATTTAGGATTCATTTCTGATTTGGATTCCACACACATGGAATCATTTTCATTTGCTGAATCATCATGAAGACGTTCAGAGCCTCTGCTGCTGCTGTTATTCCCTTTTACACTTCTGGAGGAATATTATATTAGAATTTCCACTTTTACTGTCCATCAGATCGGCCGACCAATCAACAAGCAGCCTGTTTCTGCCCGGCAACAGACGTCCTCATAGGATCCAGCCGGCGCTCCTCTCTGCTCCACCTGTGAAAGTGAGGGGAACATCCTGGACCACCATCACTACACATCTGTTTGTGTGTTGAAGAACTAACTTCACATGACACCCCAGTCTCTCCCTTTGAATCTGGACCCAGTTTAGGAAGAATTTTGGACGTGCAGACTTTTTCACTTCTCAGCCCAATTGCAGCTAATCATTTGTTTTCTCCCCCGATGCTGGATGGTGCATTTAAGATCTGGCATAAAAAAGGCTTAAAATGCATCGTCAGTTTATTTATCAATGATTTATTTGCTAGTTTTTCTCAATTGACAAAAAACTTCGGTCTCGTAAAGACAAATTTTTTCAGATTTTTACAAATCAGGCATTATATACAGAAGTTAATCCCCCAATTCCCTAATAAACCCCCAACCAATCCTGTCGATATGTTTCTCTCTGTTAACCCCCCATTAAAAGGCACAATTTCTGTCTTTTACGACCTTATTTCGAAGTTGCATAACCCTCTTTAGCCGCTATAAGAAACATGTGGGAGCAGGACCTAGGCTCTGCCTTCACCGATCACATATGGGGTTCAGTCCTGGATCGGATACACTCTACCTCCTTGTGCGCCCGACATAATCTTGTGCAATTTAAAGTAGTACATCATATCCACATATCTAAAACCAAACTATCTTGTATGTTCCCTGATGTGGATCCGACTGCAATAGCTGTAAGAGCTGGGCGTCACTCTTTCACATATACTGGACGTGTCCCACCCTGAATGAGTTCTGGACATCAGTCTTTCAAACGATTTCTGAAGTGCTTCACCATCAAATTGAGCCAAACACTTTTACTGGTATTTTTGGCATTTCTCTGAATTCGGGCTTGCCTAAAGTGAAGCTGAAAGTATTGACTTTACCTCCTTATTGACTCTTAGGGCTATCTTACTTAAGTGGAAAGATCCTGCTCTTCCTTCCCACTCACATTGGATTAAGGACATTATGTCATGCATGAATTTAGAGAAAATACGTTACACCACCCAGGGATCTGAGAATAAATTTTACGAAATATGGCGCCCCTTCTTGACATTTCTTGAGAAACCACCTACAACAATATCAGAGTAGCTACCCCCTTCCCCTCTTTTATTTTATTTTATTTCATTTCATTCAGTTTATTTATTTAAGATGTGTATTTAGTTTCTTCTATTCTTAACCCTTTTACCTTTATGTATTATAATTAAGACTGTGATTTAAATCATCTCTTGTAAGAATTCTTAATGCAGGTTTTTCGCAATTGGGTGGGAGCGTGGCATATGGGTGGGATATGTTCTGGTTTAAAAAGTATGAAAAATATGTATATTTCATCATACAGTAATTATTTTTGCAAAGTTGTCATTCAATAAAAAAAACCTTTGAACGTAAATCCCGGTGCTGTAGAAAGTTCTGACATGTGGTTTAACTTGACTCTTAACTTCCTGTCAGTGGTTCTGATTTCCTGCAGCTGCTGACTTCTCTGTGTCTGTAGAAATAAAGTTTGTTTGACTGCACGCATTAGAACGAGCCACAAATATCCAGAGAGCCGCAGCTGTTATCCAGCCGCTGGGAGGTTCACAGGAAACTCGTCCATTCAAGCCCCTTTCGTTCAGTTGCAGGGTGCCACCATGAGATGGCGCTTCCTTAGCAAAAACCAAGACTGTATGGCTGCAGACTGGAGCCTCATGTTTCATGCCCTCTGGCCTGGTGCCTTCCACAAGCTTCTATGTTGCAAAATAAAAGCTGGCGTCTGGTTCGTTATACCTTCCTTGTACTTTCGTGTTTTTAAATGGAATTGTAAAGGAAATTATGCGAATGAATATAATAAAATATCTCATTCACATTTATTCATTTAGCTGACGCTTTTAACCAAAGCGACTTACAATTGCTATACATGTCAGAGGTCACACGCCTCTGGAGCAACGAGGAGTTAAGTGTCTTGCTCAGGGACACAATGTTGGATGGGTCACAGTGGGGGATCAAGCCTGGGTCTCGCACACCAAAGGCATGAGCCTTATCCACTGCACCATCACCACCACCACCACCATATCTGTCAGTAAGATAAATGCAGATTATCATGCTAATGACTAAAAATACTTATATGTCCAGCAATCTGGTGGAAAGATTGTTTTAAACGTAGTTTCAAATCCCGCTGGAGGTATTCCTTTCCACTGTTGTTTCCGTATTAGACAGGCTAGAAACTCCTGTTACTTGTATGTATGCTTGCGTGTATATCCATGCTATTGAAATACACTCAAGCATATTGACTGAGATTCAGTCAGCTTGTGTGTAGAACAATGAGTGAGCTGGTGATGATCTATATGTAACATGTATCCTTTTGTCTTTTTAGGGTGACAATTTTACCAACAGTTCAGGGACAGCAGATGTTATGCGTAATTCTTGCATATAGAATGTGTTGTTAATGTGCATTGTCTGTGTCAAATAAGCCCGAAAAACTACACAAATAGATATTACTCTGTGATATTACCAGAATCAGGATCAGCTTTATTGCCAGGGATGTGTACACATACGAGGAATTTGACTCGTACATTGCTCATGATGTGCTTACTCATACAAAAATACCACAACACAATAATAAAATAAAATCAGACATAGACTACAGTATAGACAACACTAATATACACACTATGAACAAAACAATATAGACGTATTGACAAATAGTGCAGTGATCAGAATGCAAAGGATGCAAGAGTAAAATTATTATTATCATTATTGCGTACATGTTAGAGGTGAATGTGATATACAGGTACACATACATGCATACATGTACATAGTGCAAAGGATACTGGAATAATGAAGTATAGGTATTATTGTGCAGGAGTTATGACTTGAGGTAGGTGGATTGGTATACAGTATATACAATATGACAATATAACAATATGAACAGCTCTTATTGTGTCTCAGCTGGCGGGCTCTGTGGACTTCTGCCTGGAACTACTGCTTATCCTGTGTCTGTGCCAACCCAGCGACACACAAACACACACGATAGAATAAGCAATTATATTTGCAGTGATTTCCCTATTAAGTGTGGAAACAATATAAGATATAGAAATAAAAACGAGTCTTGGAAAGAGTATAACATGTTTATTATTTTACTCTTCATTATCACTGTCCTTAATGGAAAATCTGGATAATGCAGAATCCAGGGTGGGGATCTTCAGAAAATATCCCCTGCAGCTCACTTTGCCTTCCTCTTCCAACGTACCCTGTGTTTAAAGCAAAAACAGAACAAAATCATACTCTTATCTGCTCTAATACAGTATTTAGATTTGTTTTTGTTTCGGACACAGCCACAGTCTTTTTTGTTAGCAACAAGTGACTTGCTCAGCACAGTAGGCTATACAGCATACCCGGCATGTGTTATTTTTAAAAAAGACACTGATGTGTTCCTAGTCTGCTAATATACATTTCTATAGGTAACGTTAGCTAACGTTAATATTTGCTAACAAATGTGAATTTAAACG
The DNA here is from genome assembly GCF_014851395.1 of Micropterus salmoides. NCBI lineage: Eukaryota > Metazoa > Chordata > Actinopteri > Centrarchiformes > Centrarchidae > Micropterus > Micropterus salmoides. The sequence continues at coordinate 6,325 of NW_024044736.1, forward strand.
CGGTTGCTGTTTTATGTGTTAAACTTATCTCAGATTTCATCAAATAGATTTACGTTAACGTCAGGGATACAACAACAACATCCAGAAATTTGCAAACTATATGTATGGCCTAAATCGTTAATTTAAGAGTTTTATGTTTTTCAATTTATTGCAACAAACTTGCTTATGACTCTAACTGCTGCTGCTGCTTCTCTTGATGAATAGCGGGTTGCAAACAACATTTAGGTGCATACTGCCAACTACTGTAGAGGAGTGTGTAACACACACATCCAGTAATTCGCGATTTCGACCCTTGATACTACGTTTAAAACAATCTTTCTACCAGATTGCTGGAATACAATATAAAACGATCACAGAACAGATTTTTAGTCTGTCTACCATTTGGATTTATCTTAAATAGGGACATATTTTTAAGTATTTTTATTCATTAGCATGATAGTCTGCATTTATCTTATAGACAGATATTTTATAAAGTATTTTATTCAAGCGCATGATTGCCGTTACTATTCTGTTTAAAAATACCAGTACGAGGTAGAAATAGTGAACCAGACCAAGCTTTTATTTTGAAACGCAGAAACTAGCGGAAAGCACCAGGCGGGAGGGCATGAGACAATAGGGCATGAGACAACAGGGCATGAGACAATAGGGCATGAGACAACAGGGCATGAGACAATAGGGCATGAGACGGGAGGCTCCAGGCTGCAGCCACACCCGACTCACAAAAACACACTGACACATCAAGCAATGTGTGACAACCCACAGTCCACTGCTCTGTGTTTAGGCCATGGTTTTTGGACAGGATGTTTCCCAGCAGCTGCTGAAGCTTCAATAAGGTTAAATTAAACCAACAAGATGAGGGGAAAACATTTGAACATTTATAGGCCTATCAAGTATGTGTTGCTCTGTTTGTATATTTGTACTCTTTGCCTTAATACCCACCACTTCCACAGAGAAGAGATCCTCCCCAAATATTATTCCCAACTACCAGTATTTATTTATTAAGTGAGCATCACATTAACATGTTGTTGTTATATTTCTAATTTCTTCTGTATTAACGGAGACTAAAGAGGTTTGCAGGCTACATTCACAACACACAGTTTTCCTTCAGTGGCTTTGTGTTTGCATCTGTTTGGGCTGCTCATTAATGCAGCTGAATAGCCAGCTGATGTCCACATGTTCAGCTCTCTGCCTCCTATTCAAGCTGATCACCTGAAGAGAGGTGAAAATGCGCATCAGTCGCCTTTTCAAGCAGCTGATCCCCATTTGAATAGAGAGCCGACCTGGACAAACACACGATGGCCCGTTAAGTGAACAAACAGCTTCACTGTGATGTTAATGATGTGTTTGGACTCTCTTAGCTGCCGAGAGAAGCAGCAGATGTTTGTGAACAAACTGTCTGTTTCATCTGATTTCACCATTTAAACAGTAACCGTAATATAGCTACTCCTTTGTGGCCCGGGGAGAAAGTCCCAGACTCCCTTCAACAATCCTGCAGTTTAGTGACTTGTTGAGTTAGAGGACACTTTAGAAACTTTGTGAAACGCTGTCTACGACTAATTCTTAATGATTCTGCCTTCCTGTAAATTCAACATTAAATGTAACACATGAAGTTATTTCTGTCTTTGTTGTACAAAAAGCTTCAGCAGGATATTTTCATGAGCCTCTGATGTGATAATAACAAGCGCTTCATTAAAACTCTGCTCTGTGTGAAGCACACTCCCTCATACACATCAAATATGATCAGCTGGTTTCAGGAAACCAACTAACTAAACTTCATCTTCTGCCTGAAATCAAGGAGCCATGTTTCTAAACGGCCTTAGCGACAGTAACTAAGGGGCGGGGCGAGACGCCGTGACATCGCGAGAACACTCCGCGGGATCCCGCAGCGCTCCTGTATCTCAGCCTGAAGAGCTCCGAGACCAGAATCCAGACTCAGTCCAGGACAACACGGTCCACCAGTCACAGCGGAGACCTGCAGGACGATGGAGAACCAGAACCCGGACCGCAGGAGCCAAACAGCAGCCTCGTGCTCTGATAGCGCCGATGTTCAGGTCAGTGTTCATGACTTCATCACGAGACTAAAGACACGAGGAAGAGTCTCGAGGGTCCGTGTATCATCCGTTCATTCTGTTGTTAGAGATCAGAGCCTGAAAACCCGCTCCAGGGTTTGTGTTGACGTGGTTTGATTTCCAAAGTGTCTCCGTGGTTCCTGTTTTCATCTTCAAGATGGCGTTTCTCTTTTCTTTGTGCTGTGGGTTTTCCCGCGCGGCGCATGCGCGGTGCGGCCCGCGTTGTGTCGGGAGCGCGCAGAACAAACAATGATGGTGAAAATGAAGCAGAGTCATTATATTTGCTCGTGTGTTGGTGAGTTTCTCTCAGTGACAAACAGTCTGCCTGCATTATTGTTCTCTGAATGATCGTCGTGCAGGTTTCAGCTCTAAATAGTATCTGTGGAGACTCTTTGTAGAGATCAGAGTCAGTCTGGAGTTTAGTTTTCCTCCACTGCTGCTCAGCTTTTCAACACATCCTCTTCTGAAGTTTGTTCTGTGGGACTTTCCTCCACGGTGCCTTTTTCTCACCAGAGACTCTAACTGATGCAGTGACCTGTATTAGTGTTAGATCTCTGTAGGCTCTGTCATTAGCTAGTTAGCTCAGTAAACAGTTCTGTACATGCAGGCCAGCCATTAATTATGGATAGGGGGACAACATTTTCCAAACTGGGCCCCTCGTCGACACCCCACCTACCTTTAGTTCTAATACAAACTCTCAATCTCAGCTGAGGTGCCAGCCATGTCAGAACTGAAGAAGTCCTTTGGATGAGGGACGAAACGTCTTCCAGTATCTTCAACCAAGTCCAGTTGCCCTTGACTCTAAACTTCGTTGGATAATAGAATGGAGAGTTATTAGATGTGGAGCCAACCAATTTTGAAACCGAGTCAATTTTGAGTCTTTGGTCCATGTCTTCTTTTACTCTAATGGACATAAAACACCTTTTTAGATGGTGTTTGTTTTAAGACTGTTACCCTCCACCTTTTTGCATCTGCAGATTTCATCTAAATTAACCAAAACAAGCTAATCTGCATATTTACACAGAACATTTCAGGGGAAAATACTCGATGTAAGTCATTAACTGGGGAAGTTCTGTGGTGATATGCTTTACTTATTTTCTTCATCGTGACACCTGCTCTCATTAGACAGTGTAACTGCGGCGGCTGGTGGGGGCGGTCAGGCCCGCCATCAGGGGGGTCAAAGGGTACAGATGATCCCGGCCCAAGCAAAGGTCTATGGTTAACCCTTAAATGTGATCAAGTTTGACACTTGTGTTATGTATTTACATGATAGATAAATGTATTATTAGCATTAAAACATACACATTTAATGTGTATTCAAATATTAATATATTCATTTGTTAGGTTCTGTGTGCGCAGCATGAAGGGACTACAAACTTTGCTTCGTTATACAGCAGCCTTGTGTTGTATAATGACGAATAAACAACCTTGTAAAAGTTAAACTACAGGACAAAAGATATCTATATCTAAAAGCAACACAGACAGCCTGAGAGCTTCACTGCATTATATTCTATTATATTTTGAATCATCATCTGCCACCTGAATTTTGTGTTTCCCTTTATATTGATAAAGATTTGTAACAGCCTCAAGAAAACAGACCTACAGTAAACACTAGTCAGCAGCACATCACAGGTCAGAGGATACAGCTGCAAACATGGTTACAGTATAATAAGCTATACATGTGATAAACCTGACACAGTACTCATACAGTATTTCAGTTTAGTACATAATTTGACCAATACGTTGATGAATGTAGTCCTCAGTGTTGAATTTGATAGATGAAGTATGTGTATTTGTTCACTCATAATTAAATTGTATGATTTAATGCTTTGCAGTTATCTCTTCAATGTTTGATTTTTACTGTCTCTAATCAGCAAATCACTGAAAGGCATTTTTTTCCTCCTTGTTTTAAGTTAAATGGAGGAACATAACTGTCACAGTCTAATTTGAAAGTTTGTACTAGAACTAAGGGTGGGTTGGTCGAGGTGGTGCTGGATTGGGTGTCGATGAGGGGCCCAGTTTGGAAAATGTTGTCCCCCTGTCCTAAATTCCCAACGGCGGGCCTGGGGGCGGTAGCGATGTATGCCTGTATCGTACTTATATTGACAGTAGGTTTTTCTAGGTAATTTTCCATTCAGTTTTCAAGTGCGCCGCATGTGGTGGTGTGTTCGCTGTCGCTCAGTAAAATTGTAAAATTTATAATGTGTCGGCTTAATATTCTTTCTCTCTCTCTGTTTCTCTGCAAAAGCTTTCTATTTAGCTTGTTTTTAACATTTGGCTAATGCCAAGCTAGCGTTAACTATGCTTATATAAACATACAGGATGAGATACTGAGGACAGAGATGATTTCTTATCCATTGCATTGCAAAATAAAACCGAATTGACGCTCGAGACATGTACGGTACATAATTGGACCCGTAAGTCTTGATAGCAGTATCGATAAGCTTGAACCTTATTGATTTTCGGGTTTTGAGAATTTTTGGAACCAGGTCCCCATCCCTATATTACACCAATTTTAATGTCCTCCAAATGCGTGTGCCATGTGACTTCTTATTTTGGTTCAGTCATAGAGTGATCACGCCTGCAACTTCGACTACATTTATTAAGCCAAGATGGAATATTATAATAATAATATTAAGGGTGTGGATCCAAGGAATGAACAGTGGCTCAATAATCTAGGACTGAACTGTGGATTTGGTGTGTTGTTAAACCCTTAGTATAGAACTTTAAAGATGTGTTCTAATTATATATAGTTTATGATTTTTTAGATTGTTTTACATAGCTCGCTCCACATCTACATCTCACTTACTGTGTTTCTCTCTGCTGATATAGGGAAGGAGAAGAAGAGAGGGACTCAAATGTCACCGCTGTCAGCACTGTGACAAATCCTTCACAACATCTAGAAATTTGAAGAATCATCGGAGAGTTCACACTGGAGAGAAACCGTACAGCTGTGAACAGTGTGGGAAAACTTTCGCTCTGTCAAGTTACCTAAAAATCCACCAACGTGTTCACACTGGAGAGAAACCGTACAGCTGTGAACAGTGTGGAAAATCTTTCAGTACATCAGGTGCCCTAAAAATCCACCAACGTGTTCACACTGGAGAGAAACCGTACTGGTGTGAACAGTGTGGAAAAACTTTCCCTCAATTAGGTCACCTAAAAACCCACCAACGTGTTCACACTGGAGAGAAACCGTACTGGTGCGAACAGTGTGGAAAAACCTTCACTCGATCAGGTCACCTAAAACTCCACCAACGTGTTCACACTAGAGAGAAACCGTACAGCTGTGACCAGTGTGGAAAAATTTCCCTCAATTAGGTGACCTAAAATCCACCAACGTGTTCACACTGGTGAGAAACCGTACTGGTGTGAACAGTGTGGAAAAACTTTCCCTCAATTAGGTCACCTAAAAATCCACCAACGTGTTCACACTGGAGAGAAACCGTACTGGTGCGAACAGTGTGGAAAAACCTTCACTCGATCAGGTCACCTAAAAATCCACCAACGTGTTCACACTGGAGAGAAACCGTACAGCTGTGACCAGTGTGGAAAATCTTTCAGGACATCAGGTGACCTAAAAATCCACCAACGTGTTCACACTGGTGAGAAACCGTACTGGTGTGAACAGTGTGGAAAAACTTTCCCTCAATTAGGTCACCTAAAAACCCACCAACGTGTTCACACTGGAGAGAAACCGTACAGCTGTGACCAGTGTGGGAAATCTCTCACTACATCAGGTGACCGGAAAATGCACCCTGGAGAGAAACCGCACTGCTGTGAACCATGTGAGAAAAGGGGGGTACAGGAACTGCCCGAGTGAAATGGGCAGGATTTAGGACATCTACAGTCTGACGTGTGTAAAACTTTTTTTCTTTTCCCAAGTTGAGCTGCCCAATGCAGGTCAGCAGCACCGGACCTTATGTTGTTCATGTCCGCTGTAGCCAATAAATGAAGGCGAAGGAGCGAGGCGTTCTTTCCACACCTGTAAGTAGCCAATATTGTGTCAGTCTAAGATGCAAAGAACATTGTCCATTGTAAACTTATGATAAAGGTTTTGGCACGTGGTAAATTAATTTCTTGCTAATGGTTGTGACAGGGTTTACATGTAAAGGCCTTTTCAGACTGCTTGGATACGCGGGTCGCTCTGCGCTCCTCATAACTCAGGAAGTCAGACATATATCAACCGCATGGATATTCCGGTTGATTTTCAAAATAAAACACCCTGTGCAGGCTGCCGATCGTGTACCAACAATAAACAGTTAAAACAGACAAGAAGAAACAGTTAAACTATGTGGCCTACTTAATCATGGTAGAAGCATAAAAATCAAGGACATCTGAACAAATCAGCAAAATTAGGCAGGCAAAATGCTCTTATTCTGAAATGCTCCATGTGTAAAATGCAGCCGGTATTGTAGCTGATAACGGCTGAGAGTTGTCTGTGTATGGATGGATGGGTAGGCCAGAAACCGTACTTTTAAATGTTTGTTTCCTGTGTGAAACAAAAAGTGATTTTAGTTTTGTAAGTAACCACAAGCCACGTTTAGACCAAAGGTACCCAGGACTTTTAAAGTAAGGACAAAAAAAACGTCATCAGACGGGTTACGTGTAGATGCAGATGTACGCATGCCTCCCATTTTTTGTGACCACACGGACATGTCCGCGCAGCAACTAGTGCAACCAGGGCACCAACTCTACTCATCTACTGCGCATGTGTGGAACGTGTCCACCAAGCTGACTGCAGAAGGTTGTATAAACAGAAGTATTCAGCATCTGCTCCCCAGCATATTCAAGGCTTAAGTCCCCAGATCTCTTCTCAAGGAACTAACTATAACTGTTGTGTGCGTTTCCACCGCGGTCTAAAGACCTCACAGATTCGGCAAATTAACCAGCTGACATAGGCTGTAGGCTGTACTCTGTATAAAGGGATGCACAAGCCTCATTATTTGTAACTACTATCCATGAGCAAAATTCATAAATGATTTGACTGGAATATAATGAAAAATGATAGGCTTTGCATGACCATTAAACAGCTTATTTTGTGTGGGAGTATAATGAGGAGACAGCTTAAAGTTAGTTCAAATTCAATAACAAACTGGATGAAGCCATCACCTTCACAAAATAACTCCAGCACAGAGAAAGCAACACAAAAATAAAATCTTAATAAAAATGGAAACTTAAAACAACAACTTTGGACCCAGTATTTAGCGTAACTCCATCAGCTGTTTGCTGTAAACACACCGCTGCTCGCTGGCTGCTGTTTTGACTGTTGACTATTTGACTGATTTATTGGTGGCCAGTTCAAGAAAAACACCCGACATTCTCAAGTTTAAGCCAGTAGCCTGTACTTGCCCATTCAGAAATTCGCTGCAAGGCAATATTGCTTATGTTATTTTTAAGTTACTAAGTTCAATGTTTTGCTGTAAACCTTTGTTGTATTGTTATTGTCTTTATCATGAATCTTGACATCTGTAAGTTGAAAAATTTGAGCATTAAACACTTAATTTTCTGCATTCTGGTGAATTTCTTTGCACCAATTTCTGGTGAAAATGTTTTTATTCATGCAAATGGAAACACAAAATTCAGATGGCAGGTGACGACTCCAAATTTTGAGCCGAACAGAATTTGAAGGCAACATCTACATGTGTACTTAATGTTTATGTAACCCACAGCATCAATATAGGCTGTCATGGCCTCCTCCAAGGGTCACCAACAGCAAGAAAAGCATGTCGAGTTAAGTGTATGCTGGCAGCATTTACCAAGTCTCACAAACGGCATAAAACACGTAGTATTTGTTCAAACTCGTGGCGCAAAGTAGTTTAGATTGTAAATAAACAGTATCAATGCACAATTTAAGTGGATGAGGTTTAGTGCTGATATTTATGATCATTCAGACCGCTATTAACACTGCTTACCTTACAGGACACAGAAAGTTAACATAAAGCAACATGATGGCCCTGCCCAAATGTACATTAAAACTACTGTGTCCTGCAATGTACAAACTGCTGGATGTACTGAGGAATTGACGGCGCAACAGGGACACCGAGGGACTTATACAGGCAGCTGCCTTACATCCACCCCTTCTTTGATTGATGGCAACACAGCCATCAGAAAAAATTAAATTCAACTAAAGCTACCCAACACCCATAAGTCCAGGACAAACAAAAGAAAACGGAAATGAAAAAGATTTCTACTGAATGTTAGAGGTTTTGGAAGAACGGTTCTAAAAATGTTCTGGCTTTCTAAGGTTTCTCTAAAAACAGTTTTGAGGTTTTAGTTATTGACAGACTGAGTTCTGCAGGAACGGTGGAACCATGTTCTCTCTAAAGCCCCATTTTCACCACATGGTACTACTTTCTACTTGCCTTTTTTCCATTGGGGAAAATGGGACCTGGTGCCTTTTTTGGAATCCCCTCCGTCGAAGTTCCAAGCGAGCTGATGCGATACCGAAAAATGAGCTGCTTGTTTTTGGTTTAGGATTCCTTCGGTGTTGAGTCCAGAAGGTTTTTACCTGGTGCAGAATTACCACCTCGGCTGTCTCCTCTCCAAACAAACAGATCCGGTCATTAAAATCACTGAATAAAGCAGTTTTATTCTCTTCAGTGGACACCAGGTGTCAGCGAGCCGACCTCCTGACAGGGTACGAGCTGTCGACTGGAAATCAGTCAGAGCTTATGCAAAGCAGGTAGAACGCAACAGGTTTTTTTATCTTTTATTTAACGGGCCATGCTGTTGGACTGCCCCTGACTGCTGTTTTTGTTCTTTTCTCTGTGCTGGAGTTCTTTTAGGAAGCTGGGCCCCGTTTCAGAAAGCAGGATTAGTAAAACCTTTCAGTATGTTGAGCCTGAGGTGAGGGAAACTCTGGGTTTCAGAGACAAGATCAGATGAACTCTAGATCAGTAACCATGATCGTGAACATGACCGCCTTTGTGATAAATCTGTCGTATGGACAGAGAGTTATCTTTGGACGTTGTGGACAGAATGAAATTTAAGCTACACTGTCCTTTATAACACCCTGTGGACATTAAGGCAACAGTTGCATTGAAACCCTAACCGTGGGCTACATTACTGCAGTAAGCACTGTTAAAATCAAACTAATCTGTAGTCACACCGATGGAACGTTTCTATTATTGGCTAGTTATTATGTTGAAGATAACGATAATTTTTCTGCGTGAGGATGATTGTGATGCAGCTGAAAGAAATCAATGCATAGTCCTGAAGTTTGACAGCATTTCAATAAAAAGATTAGAAAATGAGCAAGATTTCTTTATTTAAAGTAGATGTCCTCAACTTTACAGTCAACATAGTTGAAAGCGAGTGTTTATAACGGTGATAAGAGGACCAAGAGGGACTATCCTTCCGTGCACAAGAAGAGAAAATAACTCCATAAGAGTGACTGTGGGGAACAGCACTCTGGTAAACTTGTGTTCTCTCCTCTGACAGTCTGATGTGAGCAGAGCTCATGTGTAGCTGCAGTGAATCTCTGGGTCTGTCTTGCATTGACTTACTTTTTGCAACGTTTCAAACCGTAACAACATGCTTTTTCACATCAATCAGTAGTTTTTTATTGCTAACTTTTTTTTTTATTGCTGACTTGACTGGACATTGCAGATGTTGCCAGTTATTGCTAACTTGGTTTGCAGAGCCATATATGTCCAAAAACGACGCCGATCGGTCTTGACAATTTCACTGATGCACAGAACATGGATACTGGAGCACGTGCCCCAGTAAAAAGTGTCTAACGAAGCCTTTGCATTAGTCCTTTTATCTGGAAAATGATTCTGGATGGAGTCAAACAAGTTTGGCTTCATAAATGTGATAAATCAAAGAGACTTAAGCACATTAACGTTAAACCCCTACAAAATGAAATGTGGCCAGTAGGGACTTATCAACACCAGAAATGTAGTATTCTATACTGATACCAGTAAAAATCCACAATTGTCATACCAATATATAAACAAAAGCAAAAACAAAACAAAAACTTCATGACCTTCAACATACACTGCTTTTAATAAAAACATTTGAACAAAAAAGGTTTGATATCATTAATGAGCAAGATGTTGACATTTTTACTTTGCATGTTTAATCAATAAATGAATTACTTTGAATTATCTTTAGAATCTCACAGGTGTGATATGTTCAAGGGTGCTCACTATCTACAGTGGGGGAAAAAAGTATTTGACCCCTTGCTGATTTTGCAGGTTTGCCCACTTACAAAGAATGCAACAATCTACAATTTTAATCATATGTACATTCTAACAGTGAAAGACAGAATCCCAAAGAAAATTCCAGAAAATCACATCATATGAATTTATTAAAATTGATAACCATCTGATGAGGAAAAACAAGGATTTGACCCCCTGGACAAACAGCATGTTAATATTTTGTAGAAAAGCCATTATTGGCCAGCACAGATGTCAAACGGTTTTTATAGTTGGTGACAAGGTTTGTGCACATTTCGGCAGGGATGTTGGCCCACTCCTCCCTGCAGACAGCCTCCAAATCATTCAGGTTCCGAGGTTGTCGCCTGGCAACTCGAATTTTAACCTCCCTCCAAAGATTTTCAATTGGATTCAGGTCTGGAGACTGGCTAGGCCACTCCAGAACCTTGATGTGCTTCTTCTTCAGCCACTCTTTTGTTGCTTTGGCGGTGTGCTTAGGGTCGTTGTCGTGCTGAAACACCCATCTTCGACCCATCTTCAGCTCTCTCACTGAGGGAAGGAGATGTTGGTCCAGAATTCCACGATACATGGCCCCGTCCATCCTCCCCTCAATACGATGGAGTTGTCCCGTCCCCTTGGCTGAAAAGCACCCCCAAAGCATGATGTTGCCACCACCATGCTTGACGGTGGGGATGGTGTTCTTTGGGTTGTACTCGGTGTTCTTTGCCCTCCAAACACGACGAGTTGAGTTGAGGCCAAAAAGTTCTATTTTGGTCTCATCTGACCACATCACCTTCTTCCAGGCCTCTTCTGAGTCGTCCAGGTGGTGAATGGCGAACTTAGTGTGTTATCAACCGTTTCTTTTGTAACTGTGGTCCCAGCTGCCTTCAGTTGATTCATCAGTTCCACCCTTGTGGTTTTGGGATGATTCCTCACCATTCGCATGATCAGGGACACCCCACGAGGCGAGATCTTGTGTGGAGGCCCAGACCGAGGGAGGTTTGCGGTGGTGTAGTGCTTCTTCCATTTCCTGATAACTGCACCGACAGTTGATCTTTTCTCTCCAAGTTGCTTTCCGATTCTCTTGTAGCCCATCCCAGCCTTGTGCAGATCAACAATCTTGTCCCTGATGTCCGTAGAAAGCTCTTTGGTCTTGCCCATGGTGCTGATGTTGGATGCTGGTTGTTTGGGTGTTGACAGGTGTCTTTTATACAGGTAACGAGGTGAGGCAGGTGTATTTGATGTAGATAATTGGTTGGGATTGGGGCTGTGTCTTAAAGAAAGACTAACTGGCTTGTAGGAGCCAGAATACTTGCTGTTTGGTAGGGGGTCATATACTTGTTTTTCCTCATCAGATGGTTATCAATTTTTATAAATTCATATGATGTGATTTTCTGGAATTTTCTTTGGGATTCTGTCTTTCACTGTTAGAATGTACATATGATTAAAATGTAGATTGTTGCATTCTTTGTAAGTGGGCAAACCTGCAAAATCAGCAAGGGGTCAAATACTTATTTCCCCCACTGTACGTCACTTCTGTTGTGATCAGGAGAGTAAACATGGCGCCGACGGTAGTTGCGGCATTCGCAGTACTCCTGCTAAAGTTGATAACAACTCACCACCAGTTCCTTATGAGAAGAATTAAGAACGGCCTCACTGACAGGAGCCTGGGCTCTCGCTACACTACTGTGTCCAGATGAGAACAGATAGACTGGCCTGACTGAGGGTCTCTGGCCAATGGCTTCATGCATGGCTGCATAGAAAATCCATGAGGCCGCAGTGACCTCTCCTGCATCTGTCCCGGACCCAGTTTATGGCAGTGTTAAGTCCTTTGTAAATTGTAATAGTTCTGAAGGGTGAAATGAACATTATTTACATGGGTTTACATTCTAGATAGTCATTAAATAGTATTACCAATAAAATAAAAGCATTACAAAACATGTGAAAGTGCAGTTACCTTTTTCTTTAGATTTTCCCACTTCTTTTTACACTGCTCCTGAGTCACTTTCCCCTCCAGCCCCATGATTTTGATAATTTCCCTGAAAGACACACAATTATCCATTAGATCACTTTGCAATGAAAGTAAGGGCTTGCTTTCAAGTAACAAACTTGTCTGCTCATGTAATGGCCGTGTTAACTTACTCATATCCCTGGCTAGGGGCGTTTCTCTGCCCCGTGAATAGCCGTTATTCAACTTTATAAAATTGAAAGTAAGCTCGTCGGACCGTGACAAAAGAAAGTGAAACCATTGTATCATCATGTATTATGTTATTTATCGCTCATATTCTGATAAAAAAAGAAATTTCTTCTCCATTTGTTTGTCCTCTTGCCGGCTTCCTTTTTCTTCTGTGTTTTCCCAGCGTCTGACCAGCACCATTGCAACCGCTTTGCTCCCCCATTGGTTAGCTGTTTGAATCGTCACGACACTACAAGGATTCTGGGTAATAGCCCATAGCAAAGTGAGGTCTGATGCCTACTTGTGAAAGGGGTGCATTAAGTGCGCTGATGATCACCCCTAGAGAACAACATTAGAGGATCGGGACACTCTACGGTCTTGCACCCCTTGGCGAGAACGCGCATTGAGGGGCACAAGGGTGGAAGTGCGGATATTGGGACAGGGCCGGTCATTATATTTCCTCGCGTGTTGGTGATTTTCTCACAGTGACAAACAGTCTGCTCTAAATAGTATCTGTGGAGATCAGAGTCAGTCTGGAGTTTAGTTTTCCTCCACTGCTGCTCAGCTTTTCAACACATTATCTTTTGAAGTTTGACCTGTGGGACTTTCCTCCACGGTGCCTTTTGCTCACCAGAGACTCTAACCGATGCAATGACCCGTGTGTGTGTGTGTGTGTGTGTGTGTGTGAGTGTGTATACAGGTGCTGGTCATATAATATCATCAAAAAGTTGATTTATTTCAGTAATTCCATTCAAAAAGTGAAACTTGGATATTATATTAATTCGTTACACACAGACTGATATATTTCAAATGTTTATTTCATTTAATTGTGATGATTAAAACTGACAACTAATGAAAACCCCAAATTCAGTATCTCCCCGAAAATTAGAATATTACTTAAGACCAATACAAAAAAGGATTTTTAGAAATGTTGGCCAACTGAAACGTATGAACATGAAAAGTATGAGCATGTACAGCACTCAGTACTTAGTTGGGGCCCCTTTTGCCTGAATTACTGCAGCAATGCGGCGTGGCATGGAGTCCATCAGTCTGTGGCACTGCTCAGGTGTTATGCCTGTGTAACGTGTAAGGTGTGCCGGTCTGAGTATTTCACAATCTGCTCAGTTACTGGGATTTTCACATCCAACTATTTCTAGGGTTTACAAAGAATGGCGTGAAAAGGGAAAAACATCCAGTATGCGGCGGCCCTGTGGGCGAAAATGCCTTGTTGATGCTAGAGGTCAGAGGAGAATGGGCCACTCATCTCCACTACAAATAGGAAAAAGAGGCTACAATTTGCAAGAACTCACCAAAATTGGACAGTTGAAGACAGGAAAAATGTTGCCTGGTCTGATGAGTCTCGATTTCTGTTGAGACATTCAGATGGTAGAGTCAGAATTTGGCGTAAACAGAATGAGAACATGGATCCATCATGCCTTGTTACCACTGTGCAGGCTGCTGGTGGTGGTGGTGTAATGGTGTGGGGGATGTTTTCTTGGCACACTTTAGGCCCCTTAGTGCCAATTGGGCATCGTTTAAATGCCACGGCCTACCTGAGCATTGTTTCTGACCGTGTCCATCCCTTTATGGCCACCATGTACCCATCCTCTGATGGCTACTTCCAGCAGGATAATGCACCATGTCACAAAGCTCCAATCATTTCAAATTGGTTTCTTGAACATGACAATGAGTTCACTGTACTAAAATGGCCCCCACAGTCACCAGATCTCAACCCAATAGAGCATCTTTGGGATGCGGTGGAACGGGAGCTTCATGCCCTGGATGTGCATCCCACAAATCTCCATCAACTGCAAGATGCTATCCATCAATATGGGCCAACATTTCTAAAGAATGCTTTCAGCACCTTGTTGAATCAATGCCACGTAGAATGAAGGCAGTTCTGAAGGCGAAAGGGGGTCAAACACAGTATTAGTCTGGTGTTCCTAATAATCCTTTAGGGCAGTGTATATACAAACAGTGCGCATTCGCATAAAAAGGGTTTTGTTCACAACGGTGCATGCTCCATATTTCTCCAGAAGAATGCACATTGATTGTGTCAGGATAGGATGACTGCAAAGAAAAGTTAACGGCTAATCTAATATCATGGCGGCCGACAAAGCCAGGGAGGCCTGTTGGCATCGCATTAAGTAAATTATCTTCCCGGTGTTCTTATTGTAGTTCAAATCTCTGAAGGTACAGCTGCACATAAGGTCCATTGTAATAGGAAAAAAATGAGCCAGCGGAGAGGGGGAATAATCCGGGACAGAATTTAATTTCCAAGATAAATCTAAAGTCCTGCAGCTGATCTGCAGCTCTTTTTGCTTGAAATGTTTTAATAACCTTCCAAACTGCCGCGATTTTATTTTTGTGTTGCTTTCTCTGTGCTGGAGTTATTTTAAGAACTTGGCTTTATTAAATGTGTAACAAACTTTATCGTGTCTTGTCATTATACTCCCACACACAAAAAGCTGCTTTAATGGTCAAACACAGCCTGTAGTTTTTCATTATATTCCAGTCAAATCTGATGTTCATTTATAAATGTTGCTCATGTATAGTGGTTACAAATAATGATGCCTGTGCATCACTTTGTATGACATACAGCCTACAGCCTACGTCAGCTGGTTAATTTGTCTACTCTTCGCAGGTCTTTAGACCACGGTGGAAACGCACACAACAGGGCTGAAGGAACCTTTTAGTTCCTTGAAAAGAGATCTGGGGACTTAAAAGTCCCGGGTACTTTTGGT
The DNA here is from genome assembly GCF_014851395.1 of Micropterus salmoides. Classification (NCBI taxonomy): domain Eukaryota; kingdom Metazoa; phylum Chordata; class Actinopteri; order Centrarchiformes; family Centrarchidae; genus Micropterus; species Micropterus salmoides. The sequence goes on from NW_024044736.1 coordinate 21,476, forward strand.
CGAAAAGCGCTTTGAGGATTTATTTTCTGTTTATTAACCCTCACCCGGGCTCCATGTTTTTTGGACACATAAAATAGTCAATCTAAATATGTGAAAACATTTAGGATAATTCAATTGTATCCTACAGATGGGCTACATCTAAGGAACTGTCCCGTTAATTAAGATATTCTCCCTAAAATAACGGAGGCTGCAGGGCTCGCTGTATGAAGGAATGCTGTTGTGTTCAGAATATCATCAGTTTGATTGAAAACTCAGTAGAACAAGTCGGGATGAAATCCTGAAGAGTTGTTTGGAGAGGACGCTGGCGTTTGTTCGCCGCTTCTCTGACCGAAATACTTTGTGCAACAGTCGTGCTATGCAACTGGGGTATACAGTACGTTTATTGACCAGTATTACGTCCAGTAAGTTATACTAGTGTCGTTGCTCACTTGTAAACATTGTGGATTGTATGTGTTCTGTACGGATTCTGCCCATTGCTTGGAGCATCCCGTATCTATTCATCACTGCCTGCCATCGAGACACTTTCACCTGAAGTCACTGCTGATGTTAGTGAAGTCTCTGCTGTTCGCTTACTGTGTGTGATGGCTCTCTTCTGTGCATCACAGGCATTGCTAACGGCTAACAGACCACTCTCAACGACTGGCATGGTGTTGAAGTATTCCGTCACCCAACTGAACAAATTCAACAACTACACCACTCCATCGTGCATATCTGTCATTAAACAACTTGGACTCCTTCGCCAGCCCCGTTACATTCACAGAAGTTGCGGCCGAAAGTTTGGTCTGATCACAACATCCCATCAATCTGGTCTGGCGCACGCCCCGTCGCATCTCCAATACGTCATCAGGGCGCTGCCACTCCTGGGACTAATAACGCTGGAGTTTCCATGGCAACACCACGCACTGACGGGGATGGAAAACGTGGAGTGGATTTCAGTCTACTCCGGCCAATACAGAGACACACAGCTCCATCTACCATCAAGACTGAACTGTTTAACACTCGAACTGCCAACGGGTCAAATTTACCCGCGGCGGTTTTTGATTGTATGGATCTTTGTTTCAATATAATATTCAAGTCCCCCAGACTCTGACTCCTAAAAGTGTGTTATGTAGCACCCCCTATTGTTAAAAAATGTCAATATAAAGCCAGATTTAAAAAATGGGCATTTATACCTATAAGCACTGCGGGTAAAATTTACCCCTATAGAGAATACAGCCATTTTAGCGCTGTTTATTTCGCGCGTTTAGATAAACATTCTATATTGCTATTGGCAACGCCGTTCCCACTACAGACATTACACTTGCTCAGCGCAGTGAGTGAAGGAGAGCCACCCCCCACCTGAAAGAACTACTCACCCCTCTCACTACAACACGATTCCTCTGCTCAAAAAACTCAAACCGCCTCCTACTCCCCAGAACTAAGATCAGCAGCATGGGTGATCGTGCCTTCTGCCCTGCTGCTTCTCGAACTTTGAACAGGGCATTCAAAGTTCACACATGCTGTGTTTATGACTGAGAATGTAATAGGGCTGGGCGATATGGCCAAAAAGTTATATCCCAGTACTGTTAGGCAGAATTCCGTTATAAAATGTATATCGGTATTTCTGCTAAATGGGCTGGGGGGGGGGGCAGTTTTGGACGTCCTCCGTTTTCCAGCACCCCTCAATCTAGCTGGTCGTCATAGAGATGCAACACACAACTGTCGCAACGCAATATTAAATGAAACACACACACCAGGAACGCACACACAGCCGTCTTTTGATTTCAGTTAAAACGTTTCAACATTACTCAGAATCTAAAGACAGATAAGACGAAGGTGATACGGAAAAAGTACCTGGTAGCAGGTACAAGTACAACTTCTACACAAAGGAAAACCAAAAGAAGGCGACTAGAGTCGAGGCGAGTCGAGGTGGTACCTTGCAGTGGAAAAGGTGCTTTACCGTCTCTCTCTCTCCCTGTATGTCCGCTTCGTTGACTTTCTCCATCAGTAGTAGGTTAGGCTGTATAAAGTCACCAAAAAGAAAACAGCAGCAGCTGCATGTTGAGGAGGCGTGTTGACGACGTAGTCTACGTGTTTTTCTGATAAATGCAGCAGTATGGCGTCTAACCTGGGCGGCCCGCGGAAGTGTATGTGTGCGAAACACAGACTGAACCATGCTATTTCCTTTTGTTTTTTTGTTTTTTTACAAGCCAGGTCTTTAACAGTGTCGACCAGCACTGTCTCAATCAATCTTGTTGAGAGTTTGTGAGTAGACTGCTGAGTGCAGACGCAGAAGGAGGGGCAGGGCTGCGCAGTGAGGGAGAGAGAGGAGCAAACGCTTGCAGGACTTTACAAAAACAAATTAATCACCTCAACATCAAACTATCTCGGTATAAACGGTATTGTCTAATTTCATATTTCTTTTGAAACGATATCGGTATACATTATATACCCATATACCGCCCAGCCCTAGTATGTAATACAGTACATGCTCACTATGTGCGCTAATGTCATTTATGGTTTTTGAAAGCTCGCTCCACATCTACATCTCACTTACTGTGTTTCTCTCTGCTGATATAGGGAAGGAGAAGAAGAGAGGGACTCAAATGTCACCGCTGTCAGCACTGTGACAAATCCTTCACAACATCTAGAAATTTGAAGATTCATCTGAGAGTTCACACTGGCGAGACACCGTACTGGTGTGAACCGTGTGGGAAAACTTTCGCTCTGTCAAGTAGCCTAAAAAGCCACCACCGTGTTCACACTGGAGAGAAACTGCACAGCTGTGACCAGTGTAGGAAAACATTCGCTACACCAGGTCACCTAAAAATCCACCAACGTGTTCACACTGGAGAGAAACCTTACAGCTGTGAGCAGTGTGGGAAAACTTTCGCTGTGTCAGGTCACCTAAAAATCCACCGACGTGTTCACACTGGAGAGAAACCGTACTGGTGTGAACAGTGTGGGAAAACATTCGCTACACCAGGTCACCTAAAAATCCACCAACGTGTTCACACTGGAGAGAAACCTTACAGCTGTGAGCAGTGTGGGAAAACTTTCGCTGTGTCAGGTCACCTAAAAATCCACCGACGTGTTCACACTGGAGAGAAACCGTACTGGTGTGAACAGTGTGGGAAGACTTTCGCTGCACCAGGTTACCTAAAAATCCACCAACGTGTTCACACTGGAGAGAAACCGTACAGTTGTGACCAGTGTGGGAAAACTTTCACTACATCAGGACAACTAAAAATGCATCAACGTGTTCACGCTGGAGAGAAACCATATAGCTGTGAGCAGTGTGGGAAAAGTTTCACTACATCAGGACAACTAAAAATCCACCAACGTGTTCACACTGGAGAGAAACCGTACAGCTGTGAACAGTGTGGGAAAACTTTCATTACATCAGATCAACTAAAAATCCACCAACGTGTTCACACTGGAGAGAAACCGTACAGCTGTGAACAGTGTGGGAAAACTTTCATTACATCAGATCAACTAAAAATCCACCAACGTGTTCACACTGGAGAGAAACCGTACTGGTGTGAACAGTGTGGGAAAACTTTCGCTCAATCAAGTAGCCTAAAAATCCACCAACGTGTTCACACTGGAGAGAAACTGCACAGCTGTGAACAGTGTGGGAAAACTTTCGCTCAATCAAGTAGCCTAAAAACCCACCAACGTGTTCACACTGGAGAGAAACCGTACTGGTGTGAACAATGTGGGAAAACTTTCACTCAATCAGCTCACCTAAAAACCCACCAACGAGTTCACACTGGAGAGAAACCGTACTGTTGTGGCCAATGTGGCAAATCTTATACCAACAGGAGAACCTTACAAGACACAAATCCATTCACAAAGCGTCAGTGTGACAGTTTTCACAGAGCCGAGCTAGCTGTTTCCTTCTGCCCTGAATACAACCACCTGTTATCATGCGACTGTGCTGGACTAACGTCATGTGATGACAGCTGAGGAAGTTTGATTTGGAAAGAGCTGGAAAGCAGTAGTCCAGAGGTTTTATCAGCCAACAACAAAATTAAATTGCATAGCCAGGTTTCAATTTTTATGGTACTGTAAGTAGAATTCACATAGTTTACAGAAAATGTCAAGATTTGGACCTGAATCCATCAACAACACTACTAAATACTCATGCAGATTGGTAATCAGCTGAAATAAGAGCTTTGGGGGTTTAGTGACTCTTTAAGAAGGCCATGGGATGTGGTCAAAAGCTCCAACAAAGAGGTAGTATGTGATTTTCACTCATTTATCACAGATGTAGTAATAATAAGTGTGCTCCGATCGATCGGTCACCGATCGTAATCTGCCGATAATGGCTTTAACTAGTTCAGATCAGTGGTCTCTAAAAAGGCAGATCACAAAAGTCGATCAGATGATGCAATACTTTCCGGACAAATTTTCAACGGCAGCTAAAATGGTTCCCTAAAACTCCTTTTCAGATAGGGAGCTATTGAAGCATCCAGTTAATCATTTATAAAGAGTTTAGCAACAATCAGACAAGCAGAGCAACAAGCAGGAGTGACCATTTCAAACTATCGCGGTCGTGCTTATCTCACACACATGCCGCCCGCTACCAGAGTTTAATTGTCTTGACCCACAGAGCATCAGGCAGAGAGAGACTGATCCTTCAGTGTGAGTTTCATGATGAAAAGAGAGGCGCCACTCAATCAGCTGACTGCCTCTCTCTGTCTCCGTTTTCGAGACCTTTTGCTACGTTTCCCCCTCCGTCCAGATGAAAATGGCGAATTGATGGGTAAAACTGATTCAGTCTTATCAGTCATGCAAAACACGATGCTACAGAGTTTTATTTTTTGTATTTTTATTTAGATATTTTCTACTGTTTAAATAACACTTGTACTGTGCGTGTTGCCGTATTTACTTTGCTTTCTCACTTTGTAGGCTACTCTTGTTACTTTCAGTTCTATTTCGTTGGCGGTCAATGCAAAAACGAATACCTGTGTGGTTTTCGACTGTATTACTTTCTTCTTTCGCCAAATTTTCTGCAGCGGCAGAGTAGACCATCTGCTTCATGTTTACACCCCGGCCTGTGCATGCCCAGTGAACGACCACGCGTGCTTTCAGTCGTTTTAATATAAATGGAGATCAACTCTGATACGCAGCTAAAACGCTGCTGTGGAGGGAGAAGATCTTATTCGCTATAAAACGGTTTAAAAAAACATAGTAGAGTGGATGTAGCCTAACATTAACCCACTCCTCTCTCTACTAATAAAAAAATCTAATAAAAACCTGCTGGCCGTATTGAAAGTGTTTGCTGCTCTCTCCTCTGGTAAAGCAGGTGGCAATAGGCCTGTAAAAGATGTAGACTGTGCTTCTTGCACAAGGATTTAATAATCTGATTACATCAATTTGATTTATAGATTTAATAACCCACTGAAATAATATTAGGCCTATACTAGTGGTAAACCATATGAAATTATAATGAATATAGTAACTATAAGTGGGCTAATATTAACAATATACTAACAGTATAATATGGAATTAACATTGTACTTTATTTAAATTTCCGTTACTTTCAAATCTCATTGACGACGTTATGCCTCCTCTGTAGCCCCCTCTCCCTCTCTCTGCTCCTCTCTCCCCCCTAAAGCCCACAGAGCCTAACTGAGTTTTCCAGAACAAAAACCAGCTACTTTATCATCGACTCAGGAGGCCTGAGCTCCTTTATCTCCTAAATATTTTGGCTACAGTTTGTAGTTTGTTGCAGTTTTTATAGTTGAAGTAAATTTATAAAGATGCTGTTTGTTCTGTTTTTGTAGTTTATTCCACAGGAAAGCTGTATTTGTTAAGCTATAAGATGTTGGCAGTAAGCAGGCAAAGGCTGCTGTGGTTTAAGGAGGGAGTGGAATTTGTTGCCCATGTTTCCTGCCAATAAAACAAACAATTGTCATTTCATGATTTTTTTGTCATGTTATTTTTAATACTTAATACATTGTTTTTAGGACCATTTAAATAAATATATTGTATAATGCTACATGATAAATCAAAGGCTTCAAATAGACCCAGTGATTAGTGATCGGCCCAAAAAATCCTGATTGGAGCACATCTATTCAAGAATGAATCTCAACACTTGATGAAGTATTGTTTCTGTGTCAGGGCTTGACAATAACGGTGGCCCGATGGCCTGGGGCCTGTAAAAAGTAACATCAGGACAGTTGAACTAGCAACTCGACGCAAAAACATTAGTATAAAATATATAATTAAAAACTCAACATCCTGCAGTTGTTTTGCAGCTCATAGCGCACACTGTTGTCCAATCCAGAGTTCTAGTTACGTTGTTGTCAAATGTTATTTCTCTAATCTCAATCATGCGGCAACCTCTGGGTCTGAAAGTGAAACCATGCAGACGGAACTTAAAGCTGCGTTCTATATTACGGCCAGCAGGGGGCGAGTCCGCTGGTTTCAAAAAGAAGTCCGGTTCCATTAGATATAATGGTGAAAACTCCTCAGTAAAAACTTTCCTGATGAGTTTATGGTCTCAGTCACTAGTTCAAGTCTTCTTCAACCCAGCATGATGTTCATTTAGTAAATGTTGGTCCTATTCGGAGGAAAATTGACATAAAGCAGCGTATGCTTTTGGGCGGGACTACCTTGTGATTGACAGGTTGCTACAACTTACAGGCAACTTGTAACTTATTTAATAACCGATTAAACATGTTTACTATATAACATAGCTTATAAGTCTTTGGTTTTGTTCTAAAACTGATACATTTACATTTATCTGATGCTTTTTTGTCCAAAGCGACTTAGAATTGCTGTACATGTCAGAGGTCGCACGCCTCTGGAGCAACTAGGGGTTAAGTGTCTTGCTCAGGGACACAATGGTGGATGGGTCACAGTGGGGGATCAAACCTGGGTCTCGCACACCAAAGGCATGAGCCTTATCCACTGCACCATCACCACCCCATGTTCACAGTTCAGGGCGGCTGTGAACCAGTCATTAGTTCGCCTCGCTGCATAACCATTGTGTTAGTTTAGAGAGTATTTAGAGAGTTTGTATTTCTGTTGCCTGTCTGAGTGGCTTTTGGAACCTTTGTAAATCGCCTAGTTTGATTTAGTGTACCAAGAGTAGGACACGCTTTAGTTTGAGACCTCTAAATTTGCAGAATAACAGCTAGATTGTTTTCTTCCTTTGTAATTTGTAAGGTTTGTAAGCTGACCTTTCCGTTTTTTGTGTATTTTGAGTACTGTACTAAGGACTGTCTTTGGACAAGACCCTCTTTTGTTTCATTTTGTGTATTGGATGTTTGTCAGCACCTGTATAGCCTCTTTCTGTTGTATTTCTTTCTGCAAGCGCTGTCCTTGGTTAATTAGTTAGTTGTCGCACCTCCTTAACGAGCCGGGTCGTAACAGCTGCTGGAGAGAAAGAAAGAAGGAACAAACAGATGTGGCGATTTTTTTTTTAAAAGCCTTTACAGCGGCTGTATGTCGCTGTCATGTTGCTTGTGTGTTGTTTTCTTGTTTTCCTCGTCTTTATAAATATATCAGTCTGAGGGACATGACAAGTCACTTCCTGTTCTGCCTCCTTCCTGAGAAACATGTCAAACGATTCACCTGATTGAATCCACCTCTGACAACATTGATGATTTTGACCAAACTGCTTAAATTAAATATGTTTTGATCTCTTAGCTTGCTCACTACTCAAGAATATCTCTGTTCTACAGCTGAAGCTCATTTATTTTGTCTACTAATGATTGTCTGCTTAAACAGTAAGATCATTCATTGATGAACTGACATTTATAAACTTAATGTGACCATGTATAATAGAAACGAATAGATTTACCTGTCTGTACTTTTAATCCTCTATATGTCATTACTTTATGTTCTCTGCTCATCTTATGTGATGTTATAATTTCCACTAAGTGTACCAGTGTTTTGATATAATGACCTTCTGTGAGATTGTTTTGTTTCATGCTTTCCTGTGAGAAAGGAGTTTCCACTGTGGTTCAAGGCTGAGAAAGGCTTTTCTGTTGGACTCCACAATTATTCTCTAGCATTAAATGTCTTCTCTGTTTCTCTGGGTCAGACTCTCTAACAGCCCTCTGGTGTATGAGCTCTGCCTGTGCTAAATGCACATTTACTAGAAGAATGAGTCAGAGTAGTGCCTCACAGTACAATGCTGCCACCTCCTGGACAAATGTCTGCACCAGTCAATTCAAAAGATTTATTTGTAATTGGGTGTTTCTCAAGTTTCTAATTTGTTATTGTCATTTCTGTTCAGTCACAGGTGCGGCTGATCATTCCGTGTTTAAACCAAATGGATGATAATAAAACATAGTAAACACGTAGCCTAACGAGTCGGACAAGTCACTAAACTGCACTAAAGTTTCTACTAAGCAAGGAAATGGAAAAAAAAGCCTGCACATCCAACTGAATGATAAAATCTGCTGGTGAAAGAAATTGGGGGGAAAAAATTGTTGGATTGATATGATGGAACGCAGTGATCGATCGGTGACAAGTGATTTTACTAGCAAATAAAATGTATGGAGTAGTGTTAAAGGATATCAGAAGAGGAAATAAACAGAAAGCCTAAAACGGAGCTAAAGTAGTCTTAAATATGAGTTACATCATTTCAACCTTTAGTCTAATGAATCCAAAGACGCCGTGATCATATTCTGGGTTATTCAATAACGAATTCACAATCAGAATCAATGAATATAAATGCAGAGAGCATTGTGCCAGTAGAAAGGATCCTGTGCCTCTGAGCTGGACATACAGTAACCTATAATTATTCATGTGTAGGTGTTTGTTAAAGTAACAGCTACAGAGAGGATCATGCTGCTCTGCACTGTGAGACTTTATTAGTACCAACACAGTGCACACGTGTGCAGACAAGAGAGATGGACACCTTTTTAACTTTCAGCTAATAAACCCAGAGTTAACAGAGCCAGTCCATAAGCCGCTTCATGATACTGGTTATCCAGGACGGCCATTGTTAGACTCAGTGAGACCAGATCACCCAGAGAGACCCAGACTCAGTTAAACCAGCTTCAGGATTCAGGACCCAGATGTGAGGGAGCAATAAAGATGGAGAAAAATGTTCCAGATCAGACCTGTGGTTTGTTTGTGAAGTGTATGAAGTGTGACAGCAGACTGAGATTAGAGAATGAAGAAGACAACAGATTTTTGGAGCTCAACTCTCCTGAAGGAGCCGAGGTGAAGAGGGAACAACAAGAGGAAGAAGAGAGAAGCCTTTTGGCTGAAGAAGAGGAAGCAGACAGAGGGACAGAGTATTTAGGATTCATTTCTGATTTGGATTCCACACACATGGAATCATTTTCATTTGCTGAATCATCATGAAGACGTTCAGAGCCTCTGCTGCTGCTGTTATTCCCTTTTACACTTCTGGAGGACTATTTATATTAGAATTTCCACTTTTACTGTCCATCAGATCGGCCGACCAATCAACAAGCAGCCTGTTTCTGCCCGGCAACAGACGTCCTCATAGGATCCAGCCGGCGCTCCTCTCTGCTCCACCTGTGAAAGTGAGGGGAACATCCTGGACCACCATCACTACACATCTGTTTGTGTGTTGAAGAACTAACTTCACATGACACCCCAGTCTCTCCCTTTGAATCTGGACCCAGTTTAGGAAGAATTTTGGACGTGCAGACTTTTTCACTTCTCAGCCCAATTGCAGCTAATCATTTGTTTTCTCCCCCGATGCTGGATGGTGCATTTAAGATCTGGCATAAAAAAGGCTTAAAATGCATCGTCAGTTTATTTATCAATGATTTATTTGCTAGTTTTTCTCAATTGACAAAAACTTCGGTCTCGTAAAGACAAATTTTTTCAGATTTTTACAAATCAGGCATTATATACAGAAGTTAATCCCCCAATTCCCTAATAAACCCCCAACCAATCCTGTCGATATGTTTCTCTCTGTTAACCCCCATTAAAAGGCACAATTTCTGTCTTTTACGACCTTATTTCGAAGTTGCATAACCCCTCTTTAGCCGCTATAAGAAACATGTGGGAGCAGGACCTAGGCTCTGCCTTCACCGATCACATATGGGGTTCAGTCCTGGATCGGATACACTCTACCTCCTTGTGCGCCCGACATAATCTTGTGCAATTTAAAGTAGTACATCATATCCACATATCTAAAACCAAACTATCTTGTATGTTCCCTGATGTGGATCCGACTGCAATAGCTGTAAGAGCTGGGCGTCACTCTTTCACATATACTGGACGTGTCCCACCCTGAATGAGTTCTGGACATCAGTCTTTCAAACGATTTCTGAAGTGCTTCACCATCAAATTGAGCCAAACACTTTTACTGGTATTTTTGGCATTTCTCTGAATTCGGGCTTGCCTAAAGTGAAGCTGAAAGTATTGACTTTACCTCCTTATTGACTCTTAGGGCTATCTTACTTAAGTGGAAAGATCCTGCTCTTCCTTCCCACTCACATTGGATTAAGGACATTATGTCATGCATGAATTTAGAGAAAATACGTTACACCACCCAGGGATCTGAGAATAAATTTTACGAAATATGGCGCCCCTTCTTGACATTTCTTGAGAAACCACCTACAACAATATCAGAGTAGCTACCCCCTTCCCCTCTTTTATTTTATTTTATTTCATTTCATTCAGTTTTATTTATTTAAGATGTGTATTTAGTTTCTTCTATTCTTAACCCTTTTACCTTTATGTATTATAATTAAGACTGTGATTTAAATCATCTCTTGTAAGAATTCTTAATGCAGGTTTTTCGCAATTGGGAGCGTGGCATATGGGTGGGATATGTTCTGGTTTAAAAAGTATGAAAAATATGTATATTTCATCATACAGTAATTATTTTTGCAAAGTTGTCATTCAATAAAAAAACCTTTGAACGTAAATCCCGGTGCTGTAGAAAGTTCTGACATGTGGTTTAACTTGACTCTTAACTTCCTGTCAGTGGTTCTGATTTCCTGCAGCTGCTGACTTCTCTGTGTCTGTAGAAATAAAGTTTGTTTGACTGCACGCATTAGAACGAGCCACAAATATCCAGAGAGCCGCAGCTGTTATCCAGCCGCTGGGAGGTTCACAGGAAACTCGTCCATTCAAGCCCCTTTCGTTCAGTTGCAGGGTGCCACCATGAGATGGCGCTTCCTTAGCAAAAACCAAGACTGTATGGCTGCAGACTGGAGCCTCATGTTTCATGCCCTCTGGCCTGGTGCCTTCCACAAGCTTCTATGTTGCAAAATAAAAGCTGGCGTCTGGTTCGTTATACCTTCCTTGTACTTTCGTGTTTTTAAATGGAATTGTAAAGGAAATTATGCGAATGAATATAATAAAATATCTCATTCACATTTATTCATTTAGCTGACGCTTTTAACCAAAGATACTTACAATTGCTATACATGTCAGAGGTCACACGCCTCTGGAGCAACGAGGAGTTAAGTGTCTTGCTCAGGGACACAATGTTGGATGGGTCACAGTGGGGGATCAAGCCTGGTCTCGCACACCAAAGGCATGAGCCTTATCCACTGCACCATCACCACCACCACCACCATATCTGTCAGTAAGATAAATGCAGATTATCATGCTAATGACTAAAAATACTTATATGTCCAGCAATCTGGTGGAAAGATTGTTTTAAACGTAGTTTCAAATCCCGCTGGAGGTATTCCTTTCCACTGTTGTTTCCGTATTAGACAGGCTAGAAACTCCTGTTACTTGTATGTATGCTTGCGTGTATATCCATGCTATTGAAATACACTCAAGCATATTGACTGAGATTCAGTCAGCTTGTGTGTAGAACAATGAGTGAGCTGGTGATGATCTATATGTAACATGTATCCTTTTGTCTTTTAGGGTGACAATTTTACCAACAGTTCAGGGACAGCAGATGTTATGCGTAATTCTTGCATATAGAATGTGTTGTTAATGTGCATTGTCTGTGTCAAATAAGCCCGAAAAACTACACAAATAGATATTACTCTGTGACATTACCAGAATCAGGATCAGCTTTATTGCCAGGGATGTGTACACATACGAGGAATTTGACTCAGGATTGTACATTGCTCATGATGTGCTTACTCATACAAAAATACCACAACACAATAATAAAATAAAATCAGACATAGACTACAGTATAGACAACACTAATATACACACTATGAACAAAACAATATAGACGTATTGACAAATAGTGCAGTGATCAGAGTGCAAAGGATGCAAGAGTAAAATTATTATCATTATTGCGTACATGTTGGAGGTGGATGTGATATACAGGTACACATACATGCATACATGTACATAGTGCAAAGGATACTGGAATAATGAAGTATAGGTATTATTGTGCAGGAGTTATGACTTGAGGTAGGTGGATTGGTATACAGTATATACAATATGACAATATAACAATATGAACAGCTCTTATTGTGTCTCAGCTGGCGGGCTCTGTGGACTTCTGCCTGGAACTACTGCTTATCCTGTGTCTGTGCCAACCCAGCGACACACAAACACACACATGATAGAATAAGCAATTATATTTGCAGTGATTTCCCTATTAAGTGTGGAAACAATATAAGATATAGAAATAAAAACGAGTCTTGGAAAGAGTATAACATGTTTATTATTTTACTCTTCATTATCACTGTCCTTAATGGAAAATCTGGATAATGCAGAATCCAGGGTGGGGATCTTCAGAAAATATCCCCTGCAGCTCACTTTGCCTTCCTCTTCCAACGTACCCTGTGTTTAAAGCAAAAACAGAACAAAATCATACTCTTATCTGCTCTAATACAGTATTTAGATTTGTTTTTGTTTCGGACACAGCCACAGTCTTTTTTGTTAGCAACAAGTGACTTGCTCAGCACAGTAGGCTATACAGCATACCCGGCATGTGTTATTTTAAAAAAGACACTGATGTGTTCCTAGTCTGCTAATATACATTTCTATAGGTAACGTTAGCTAACGTTAATATTTGCTAACAAATGTGAATTTAAACGCGGTTGCTGTTTTATGTGTTAAACTTATCTCAGATTTCATCAAATAGATTTACGTTAACGTCAGGGATACAACAACAACATCCAGAAATTTGCAAACTATATGTATGGCCTAAATCGTTAATTTAAGAGTTTATATGTTTTTCAATTTATTGCAACAAACTTGCTTATGACTCTAACTGCTGCTGCTGCTTCTCTTGATGAATAGCGGGTTGCAAACAACATTTAGGTGCATACTGCCAACTACTGTAGAGGAGTGTGTAACACACACATCCGGTAATTCGCGATTTCGACCCTTGATACTACGTTTAAAACAATCTTTCTACCAGATTGCTGGAATACAATATAAAACGATCACAGAACAGATTTTTAGTCTGTCTACCATTTGGATTTATCTTAAATAGGGACATATTTTTAAGTATTTTTATTCATTAGCATGATAGTCTGCATTTATCTTATAGACAGATATTTTATAAAGTATTTTATTCAAGCGCATGATTGCCGTTACTATTCTGTTTAAAAATATAAGTACGAGGTAGAAATAGTGAACCAGACCAAGCTTTTATTTTGAAACGCAGAAACTAGCGGAAAGCACCAGGCGGGAGGGTATGAGACAATAGGGCATGAGACAAGGCATGAGACAACAGGGCATGAGACAATAGGGCATGAGACAACAGGGCATGAGACAACAGGGCATGAGACAACAGGGCATGAGACAATAGGGCATGAGACAACATGAGACAATAGGGCATGAGACAATAGGGCATGAGACAATAGGGCATGAGACGGGAGGCTCCAGGCTGCAGCCACACCCGACTCACAAAAACACACTGACACATCAAGCAATGTGTGACAACCCACAGTCCACTGCTCTGTGTTTAGGCCATGGTTTTTGGACAGGATGTTTCCCAGCAGCTGCTGAAGCTTCAATAAGGTTAAATTAAACCAACAAGATGAGGGGAAAACATTTGAACATTTATAGGCCTATCAAGTATGTGTTGCTCTGTTTGTATATTTGTACTCTTTGCCTTAATACCCACCACTTCCACAGAGAAGAGATCCTCCCCAAATATTATTCCCAACTACCAGTATTTATTTATTAAGTGAGCATCACATTAACATGTTGTTGTTATATTTCTAATTTCTTCTGTATTAACGGAGACTAAAGAGGTTTGCAGGCTACATTCACAACACACAGTTTTCCTTCAGTGGCTTTGTGTTTGCATCTGTTTGGGCTGCTCATTAATGCAGCTGAATAGCCAGCTGATGTCCACATGTTCAGCTCTCTGCCTCCTATTCAAGCTGATCACCTGAAGAGAGGTGAAAATGCGCATCAGTCGCCTTTTCAAGCAGCTGATCCCCATTTGAATAGAGAGCCGACCTGGACAAACACACGATGGCCCGTTAAGTGAACAAACAGCTTCACTGTGATGTTAATGATGTGTTTGGACTCTCTTAGCTGCCGAGAGAAGCAGCAGATGTTTGTGAACAAACTGTCTGTTTCATCTGATTTCACCATTTAAACAGTAACCGTAATATAGCTACTCCTTTGTGGCCCGGGGAGAAAGTCCCAGACTCCCTTCAACAATCCTGCAGTTTAGTGACTTGTTGAGTTAGAGGACACTTTAGAAACTTTGTGAAACGCTGTCTACGACTAATTCTTAATGATTCTGCCTTCCTGTAAATTCAACATTAAATGTAACACATGAAGTTATTTCTGTCTTTGTTGTACAAAAAGCTTCAGCAGGATATTTTCATGAGCCTCTGATGTGATAATAACAAGCGCTTCATTAAAACTCTGCTCTGTGTGAAGCACACTCCCTCATACACATCAAATATGATCAGCTGGTTTCAGGAAACCAACTAACTAAACTTCATCTTCTGCCTGAAATCAAGGAGCCATGTTTCTAAACGGCCTTAGCGACAGTAACTAAGGGGCGGGGCGAGACGCCGTGACATCGCGAGAACACTCCGCGGGATCCCGCAGCGCTCCTGTATCTCAGCCTGAAGAGCTCCGAGACCAGAATCCAGACTCAGTCCAGGACAACACGGTCCACCAGTCACAGCGGAGACCTGCAGGACGATGGAGAACCAGAACCCGGACCGCAGGAGCCAAACAGCAGCCTCGTGCTCTGATAGCGCCGATGTTCAGGTCAGTGTTCATGACTTCATCACGAGACTAAAGACACGAGGAAGAGTCTCGAGGGTCCGTGTATCATCCGTTCATTCTGTTGTTAGAGATCAGAGCCTGAAAACCCGCTCCAGGGTTTGTGTTGACGTGGTTTGATTTCCAAAGTGTCTCCGTGGTTCCTGTTTTCATCTTCAAGATGGCGTTTCTCTTTTCTTTGTGCTGTGGGTTTTCCCGCGCGGCGCATGCGCGGTGCGGCCCGTGTTGTGTCGGGAGCGCGCAGAACAAACAATGATGGTGAAAATGAAGCAGAGTCATTATATTTGCTCGTGTGTTGGTGAGTTTCTCTCAGTGACAAACAGTCTGCCTGCATTATTGTTCTCTGAATGATCGTCGTGCAGGTTTCAGCTCTAAATAGTATCTGTGGAGACTCTTTGTAGAGATCAGAGTCAGTCTGGAGTTTAGTTTTCCTCCACTGCTGCTCAGCTTTTCAACACATCCTCTTCTGAAGTTTGTTCTGTGGGACTTTCCTCCACGGTGCCTTTTTCTCACCAGAGACTCTAACTGATGCAGTGACCTGTATTAGTGTTAGATCTCTGTAGGCTCTGTCATTAGCTAGTTAGCTCAGTAAACAGTTCTGTACATGCAGGCCAGCCATTAATTATGGATAGGGGACAACATTTTCCAAACTGGGCCCCTCGTCGACACCCCACCTACCTTTAGTTCTAATACTAACACGGACAATTTCACTCTCATGGAGCCCCTATTGATCACTTCAGTGTTATAGACTCAAACCGGCCATGTTCACATATATATTCAGTTACTTAGTATAGCCTTTGGATGAGGGACGAAACGTCTTCCAGTATCTTCAACCAAGTCCAGTTGCCCTTGACTCTAAACTTCGTTGGATAATAGAATGGAGAGTTATTAGATGTGGAGCCAACCAATTTTGAAACCGAGTCAATTTTGAGTCTTTGGTCCATGTCTTCTTTTACTCTAATGGACATAAAACACCTTTTTAGATGGTGTTTGTTTTAAGACTGTTACCCTCCACCTTTTTGCATCTGCAGATTTCATCTAAATTAACCAAAACAAGCTAATCTGCATATTTACACAGAACATTTCAGGGGAAAATACTCGATGTAAGTCATTAACTGGGGAAGTTCTGTGGTGATATGCTTTACTTATTTTCTTCATCGTGACACCTGCTCTCATTAGACAGTGTAACTGTGGCGGCTGGTGGGGGCGGTCAGGCCCGCCATCAGGGGGGTCAAAGGGTACAGATGATCCCGGCCCAAGCAAAGGTCTATGGTTAACCCTTAAATGTGATCAAGTTTGACACTTGTGTTATGTATTTACATGATAGATAAATGTATTATTAGCATTAAAACATACACATTTAATGTGTATTCAAATATTAATATATTCATTTGTTAGGTTCTGTGTGCGCAGCATGAAGGGACTACAAACCTTTGCTTCGTTATACAGCAGCCTTGTGTTGTATAATGACGAATAAACAACCTTGTAAAAGTTAAACACCAGGACAAAAGATATCTATATCTAAAAGCAACACAGAGAGCCTGAGAGCTTCACTGCATTATATTCTATTATATTTTGAATCATCATCTGCCACCTGAATTTTGTGTTTCCCTTTATATTAATAAAGATTTGTAACAGCCTCAAGAAAACAGACCTACAGTAAACACTAGTCAGCAGCACATCACAGGTCAGAGGATACAGCTGCAAACATGGTTACAGTATAATAAGCTATACATGTGATAAACCTGACACAGTACTCATACAGTATTTCAGTTTAGTACATAATTTGACCAATACGTTGATGAATGTAGTCCTCAGTGTTGAATTTGATAGGTGAAGTATGTGTATTTGTTCACTCATAATTAAATTGTATGATTTAATGCTTTGCAGTTATCTCTTCAATGTTTGATTTTACTGTCAGTATCAGCAAATCACTGAAAGGCATTTTTTTTCCTTGTTTTAAGTTAAATGGAGGAACATAACTGTCACAGTCTAATTTGAAAGATTAAAAAAATGCTGCACAGACTCCATCTGTGTCACTATAAGGCTAATGGCCAAGAGCGTCTTTGAAATTGCCCATGTTTGTACTAGAACTAAGGGTGGGTTGGTCGAGGTGGTGCTGGATTGGGTGTCGATGAGGGGCCCAGTTTGGAAAATGTTGTCCCCCTGTCCAAATTCCCAACGGCGGGCCTGGGGCGGTAGCGATGTATGCCTGTATCGTACTTATATTGACAGTAGGTTTTTCTAGGTAATTTTCCATTCAGTTTTCAAGTGCGCCGCATGTGGATCAACTAACGTTAGTTTGGTGGTGTGTTCGCTGTCGCTCAGTAAAATTGTAAAATTTATAATGTGTCTGCTTAATATAACATCTCTCTCTCTCTCTCTGTTTCTCTCTCTCTCTCTGTTTCTCTGCAAAAGCTGTAGGGCTATATTTTGTAAATATTACACTAGGGATGGGGATCGCTAATTTTTATTGATATTGATACACTTATTGAGACTGCTTAACGATCAGATTCTTTATCGATACTTCACTGTTATTTAGTGATGTTATTTGGTAAGACCAGACCCAACAGGCATGATGTAGGGCTGCACGGTATGACGGATAAATATTCAATGTGCGGTAACGTTATATATTGAGATGACATATCACTTGCAATAAATAAACATATATTGAGTTTAAATATTAACTGCCTCATTGTTTTTAATCTAATATTTTAAATACAGCTAAATGTTTCCAGAGCAGCAACGTTAATGTTTACAACAGCAAAGTAACTCAATAACTTGATCTGACATCACAAGTAGTGAGTGATGTTTAGAAAGAATAACATCAGTCCCTCCTCGTCTCTCGCTGGCTGCAGGTAAGTCTCGATAGCAGTATCGATAAGCTTGAACCTTATTGATTTTCGGGTTTTGAGAATTTTTGGAACCAGGTCCCCATCCCTATATTACACCAATTTTAATGTCCTCCAAATGCGTGTGCCATGTGACTTCTTATTTTGGTTCAGTCATAGAGTGATCACGCCTGCAACTTCGACTACATTTATTAAGCCAAGATGGAATATTATAATAATAATATAAGGGTGTGGATCCAAGGAATGAACAGTGGCTCAATAATCTAGGACTGAACTGTGGATTTGGTGTGTTGTTAAACCCTTAGTATAGAACTTTAAAGATGTGTTCTAATTATATATAGTTTATGATTTTTTAGATTGTTTTAGATAGCTCGCTCCACCATGACATCTCACTTACTGCGTTTCTCTCTGTTGATGTAGAGAAAGAGAGGAAGAGATGGACTCAAACATCATCGCTGTCAGCTCTGTGACACATCCTTCTCAAGATTTGAACATTTGAAGATTCATCAGAGAGTTCACACTGGAGAGAAACCGTACAGCTGTGCCCAGTGTGGGAAAACTTTCACTCAATCAAGTTACCTAAAAATCCACCAACGTGTTCACACTGGAGAGAAACCGTACAGCTGTGAACAGTGTGGAAAAAATTTCCCTCGATTAGGTGCCCTAAAACTCCACCAACGTGTTCACACTGGAGAGAAACCGTACTGGTGTGAACAGTGTGGAAAAAATTTCCCTCGATTAGGTGCCCTAAAACTCCACCAACGTGTTCACACTGGAGAGAAACCGTACTGGTGTGAACAGTGTGGAAAAACTTTCCCTCAATTTGGTCACCTAAAAACCCACCAACGTGTTCACACTGGAGAGAAACCGTACTGGTGTGAACAGTGTGGAAAAACTTTCCCTCAATTTGGTCACCTAAAAACCCACCAACGTGTTCACACTGGAGAGAAACCGTACAGCTGTGAACAGTGTGGGAAAACTTTCAGTACATCAAGTTACCTAAAAATCCACCAACGTGTTCACACTGGAGAGAAACCGTACTGGTGTGACCAGTGTGGGAAATCTTTCAGGGCATCAGGTGACCTAAAAATCCACCAACGTGTTCACACTGGAGAGAAACCGTACAGCTGTGACCAGTGTGGAAAAAGTTTCGCTCGATTAGGTGCCCTAAAACTCCACCAACGTATTCACACTGGAGAGAGACCGTACAGCTGTGACCAGTGTGGAAAAAATTTCCCTCGATTAGGTGCCCTAAAACTCCACCAACGTGTTCACACTGGAGAGAAACCGTACTGGTGTGAACAGTGTGGAAAAACTTTCCCTCAATTTGGTCACCTAAAAACCCACCAACGTGTTCACACTGGAGAGAAACCGTACTGGTGTGACCAGTGTGGGAAATCTTTCAGGGCATCAGGTGACCTAAAAATCCACCAACGTGTTCACACTGGAGAGAAACCGTACAGCTGTGACCAGTGTGGAAAAAATTTCCCTCAATTTGGTCACCTAAAAATCCACCAACGTGTTCACACTGGAGAGAAACCGTACTGGTGTGACCAGTGTGGGAAATCTTTCAGGGCATCAGGTGACCTAAAAATCCACCAACGTGTTCACACTGGAGAGAAACCGTACAGCTGTGACCAGTGTGGAAAAAATTTCCCTCAATTAGGTCACCTAAAAACCCACCAACGTGTTCACACTGGAGAGAAACCGCACTGCTGTGAACCATGTGAGAAAAGGGGGGTACAGGAACTGCCCGAGTGAAATGGGCAGGATTTAGGACATCTACAGTCTGACGTGTGTAAACTTTTTTTTCTTTTCCCAAGTTGAGCTGCCCAATGCAGGTCAGCAGCACCGGACCTTATGTTGTTCATGTCCGCTGTAGCCAATAAATGAAGGCGAAGGAGCGAGGCGTTCTTTCCACACCTGTAAGTAGCTTCTGCCATTATTGTGTCAGTCTAAGATGCAAAGAACATTGTCCATTGTAAACTTATGATAAAGGTTTTGGCACGTGGTAAATTAATTTCTTGCTAATGGTTGTGACAGGGTTTACATGTAAAGGCCTTTTCAGACTGCTTGAATACGCGGGGTCGCTCTGCGCTCCTCATAACTCAGGAAGTCAGACATATATCAACCGCATGGATATTCCGGTTGATTTTCAAAATAAAACACCCTGTGCAGGCTGCCGATCGTGTACCAACAATAAACAGTTAAAACAGACAAGAAGAAACAGTTAAACTATGTGGCCTACTTAATCATGGTAGAAGCATAAAAATCAAGGACATCTGAACAAATCAGCAAAATTAGGCAGGCAAAATGCTCTTATTCTGAAATGCTCCATGTGTAAAATGCAGCCGGTATTGTAGCTGATAACGGCTGAGAGTTGTCTGTGTATGGATGGATGGGTAGGCCAGAAACCGTACTTTTAAATGTTTGTTTCCTGTGTGAAACAAAAAGTGATTTTAGTTTTGTAAGTAACCACAAGCCACGTTTAGACCAAAGGTACCCAGGACTTTTAAAGTAAGGACAAAAAAACCGTCATCAGACGGGTTACGTGTAGATGCAGATGTACGCATGCCTCCCATTTTTTGTGACCACACGGACATGTCCGCGCAGCAACTAGTGCAACCAGGGCACCAACTCTACTCATCTACTGCGCATGTGTGGAACGTGTCCACCAAGCTGACTGCAGAAGGTTGTATAAACAGAAGTATTCAGCATCTGCTCCCCAGCATATTCAAGGCTTAAGTCCCCAGATCTCTTCTCAAGGAACTAAAAGGTTCCTTCAGCCCACTGTTGTGTGCGTTTCCACCGCGGTCTAAAGACCTCACAGATTCGGCAAATTAACCAGCTGACATAGGCTGTAGGCTGTACTCTGTATAAAGGGATGCACAAGCCTCATTATTTGTAACTACTATCCATGAGCAAAATTCATAAATGATTTGACTGGAATATAATGAAAAATGATAGGCTTTGCATGACCATTAAACAGCTTATTTTGTGTGGGAGTATAATGAGGAGACAGCTTAAAGTTAGTTCAAATTCAATAACAAACTGGATGAAGCCATCACCTTCACAAAATAACTCCAGCACAGAGAAAGCAACACAAAAATAAAATCTTAATAAAAATGGAAACTTAAAACAACAACTTTGGACCCAGTATTTAGCGTAACTCCATCAGCTGTTCGCTGTAAACACACCGCTGCTCGCTGGCTGCTGTTTCTGAGGAATACATTTAATGTTGATCTCTGGCAGACATCAGCAAGACTTGTGTGCTTTTTGACTGTTGACTATTTGACTGATTTATTGGTGGCCAGTTCAAGAAAAACACCCGACATTCTCAAGTTTAAGCCAGTAGCCTGTACTTGCCCATTCAGAAATTCGCTGCAAGGCAATATTGCTTATGTTATTTTTAAGTTACTAAGTTCAATGTTTTGCTGTAAACCTTTGTTGTATTGTTATTGTCTTTATCATGAATCTTGACATCTGTAAGTTGAAAAATTTGAGCATTAAACACTTAATTTTCTGCATTCTGGTGAATTTCTTTGCACCAATTTCTGGTGAAAATGTTTTTATTTATGCAAATGGAAACACAAAATTCAGATGGCAGGTGACGACTCCAAATTTTAAGCCCAACAGAATTTGAAGGCAACATCTACATGTGTACTTAATGTTTATGTAACCCACAGCATCTGAGTCAATATAGGCTGTCATGGCCTCCTCCAAGGGTCACCAACAGCAAGAAAAGCATGTCGAGTTAAGTGTATGCTGGCAGCATTTACCAAGTCTCACAAACGGCATAAAACACACGTAGTATTTGTTCAAACTCATGGCGCAAAGTAGTTTAGATTGTAAATAAACAGTATCAATGCACAATTTAAGTGGTTTTGGAAGAACGGTTCTAAAAATGTTCTGGCTTTCTAAGGGTCCCTGAGTTTTTATATCATCAGTTAAGTCTTTGAAGGTTTCTCTAAAAACAGTTTTGAGGTTTTAGTTATTGACAGACTGAGTTCTGCAGGAACGGTGGAACCATGTTCTCTCTAAAGCCCCATTTTCACCACATGGTACTACTTTCTACTTGCCTTTTTTCCCATTGGGGAAAATGGGACCTGGTGCCTTTTTTGGAATCCCCTCCGTCGAAGTTCCAAGCGAGCTGATGCGATACCGAAAAATGAGCTGCTTGTTTTTGGTTTAGGATTCCTTCGGTGTTGAGTCCAGAAGGTTTTTACCTGGTGCAGAATTACCACCTCGGCTGTCTCCTCTCCAAACAAACAGATCCGGTCATTAAAAACACTGAATAAAGCAGTTTTATTCTCTTCAGTGGACACCAGGTGTCAGCGAGCCGACCTCCTGACAGGGTACGAGCTGTCGACTGGAAATCAGTCAGAGCTTATGCAAAGCAGGTAGAACGCCACAGGTTTTTTTTATCTTTTATTTAACGGGCCATGCTGTTGGACTGCCCCTGACTGCTGTTTTTGTTCTTTTCTCTGTGCTGGAGTTCTTTTAGGAAGCTGGGCCCCGTTTCAGAAAGCAGGATTAGTGAAACCTTTCAGTATGTTGAGCCTGAGGTGAGGGAAACTCTGGGTTTCAGAGACAAGATCAGATGAACTCTAGATCAGTAACCATGATCGTGAACATGACCGCCTTTGTGATAAATCTGTCGTATGGACAGAGCGTTATCTTTGGACGTTGTGGACAGAATGAAATTTAAGCTACACTGTCCTTTATAACACCCTGTGGACATTAAGACAACAGTTGCATTGAAACACTAACCGTGGGCTACATTACTGCAGTAAGCACTGTTAAAATCAAACTAATCTGTAGTCACACCGATGGAACGTTTCTATTATTGGCTAGTTATTATGTTGAAGATGATGTGAATATTTCTGCGTGAGAATGATTGTGATGCAGCTGAAAGAAATCAATGCATAGTCCTGAAGTTTGTTGACAGCATTTCAATAAAAAGATTAGAAAATTAGCAAGATTTCTTTATTTAAAGTAGATGTCCTCAACTTTACAGTCAACATAGACAAACTTTCCACTGCAAAAAAAAAGATTAATAATAGACTACGGGTCGGGCTGTGACTTTACAACCAGGTCCATGAGTAAATTCTGTCTTATCTGTTTGTCCCGTCAGGTTACAGCTGTATCCTGTAAATATAGCCTACAGACAGAGAGTCAGACAGGCTACTGAGCTTGATTGATGTATGTATATAATCTCAGACAGCTGCCAGTATAGATAGTGAGCACCCTTGAACATATCACACCTGTGAGATTCTTGAGATAATTGTGGATTTTTACTGGTATCAGTATAGAATTCTACATTTCTGGTGTCGAGAAGTCCCTACTGGCCACATTTCATTTTGTAGGAGTTTAACGTTAATGTGCTGAAGTCTCTTTGATTTATCACATTTATGAAGCCAAACTTGTTTGACTCCATCCAGAAACATTTTCCAGATAAAAGGACTAATGCAAAGGCGTCGCTAGACACTTTTTACTGGGGAACGTGCTCCAGTATCCATGTTCTGTGCATCAGTGAAATTGTCAAGACCGATCGGCGTCGTTTTTGGACATATATGGCTCTGCAAACCAAGTTAGCAATAACTGGCAACGTCCAGTCAAGTTAGCAATAACTGGCAACTTCTGCAACGTCCAGTCAAGTTAGCAATAACTGGCAACATCTGCAACGTCCAGTCAAGTTAGCAATAACTGGCAACATCTGCAACGTCCAGTCAAGTTAGCAATAACTGGCAACATCTGCAACGTCCAGTCAAGTTAGCAATAAAAAACTAGTGATTGATGTGAAACAGCATGTTGTTACGGTTTGAAACGTTGCAAAAAGCGAGTCAATGTTGAAAGCGAGTGTTTATAACGGTGATAAGAGGACCAAGAGGGACTATCCTTCCGTGCACAAGAAGAGAAAATAACTCCATAAGAGTGACTGTGGGGAACAGCACTCTGGTAAACTTGTGTTCTCTCCTCTGACAGTCTGATGTGAGCAGAGCTCATGTGTAGCTGCAGTGAATCTCTGGGTCTGTCTTGCTAACCCAGCTGAGCAGCGCAACTAGGTGTGTTTTGGTCTTGGTTTCTTGCCAGACTGAGCCAGAGGGACCAGAGGGAAATACAACTATTTATTACATTTGATAAACACTGACATGCAACGATGTTAATAAACTGCAGCACTGAAAAGAAAACCACGCTGCGCATGAACATGACTCATACACGTGTGCATGAAATAAAACGCGCATCCGGCTGAGTGGTGCTACAGTCTGCAGCCGGACCTTATTGCATTCCAGCAGCAACATGAGTGGGACCAGTCCAGACAGCACACAGATGTGATGGCACTCCTCATAGGCACACATCATTTTAAAACGAGGCAGTGATTCTCTGTCTCTCAGTGAAGGTTTAGTTACAACTCTGGACTAATGCACGATGGAAAGCAGTGGATTCACATTGACTAAGTCATGTCATTGTATAAATAGTATTTTTGTTTTGAAAATGTAATGAAGGAAACCTGGTGAGCCAGTTTGAATGGGCCTGAAGCGGCTGGTAAAATTAATATCTTCCAAGTATTGATATTATTTTATTAATAATCGGAAGGTCGGCGGTTCAATCACTGGCTCCCCCTGGTTGCGTGTCGAAGTGTCCTTGGGTAAGATACTGAACCCCGATTTGCCCCTGGCGGCTGTTCCTCCAGTGTATGAGTGAGTGTGAATGTTAGTTTCCGTTTGAGCACTTAGGCTCAGTGTATGAATGTGTGTGACTGGTGAATGCAGATGTAGTGTAAAAAGCGCTTTGAGTGTTCGAAAAGACTAGAAAGGCGCTATACAAGTACGGAGCATTTACATTACATATTTATAATTTACAGGGGCTAGGCTGAAGTAATGCTGGATCATAAGCCAGTAGAAGCACAACTGATCCAAATCCAGTACTATCAAAGACCCAGTCCAGATGTCACACAGACCCAGGTGAAGGCAGCCCCAGCCAGTACGAGCACAGCCAGAGGTCTGCAGGCAGCATCAGATACAAGCAGCTAGACTTAGACTGAGTTAGTGCACAGAGGTCCATTCAAATCAGCAGATCTGTACCACATTTTACACGTTTAATAAGTGAGCCCCGCTCTGAACACATGTACATCGTGTGTAAATCATCCATTTTTGGATGATTTACACACTCCGTACTTTAATGAACTCCTCCTAGGGATTTTGTCCGATCGACTTCAAATTTTCGCTGTTCACTCTGAAACCATTGACGTTTTAAAGTTGTACAAACAGTGAGTTTTCATGCAACTGTGTGCCCGTGGCGTCCAAAATCGATAATTTGTCATAAAACAGCAAGTTGTTGTAACTTCAGTCTACATGCTCAAATCTGCACCAAATTTGGAATTTACTGTAAGAGTCCCGCCCTGAACACACCCACATGCCAATATTCACTTAAAGTCACAGCGCCACCTGCTGGCAACAGGAAATGACACGTTTTGTGCTGTAATGTACTACTTCTAGCAGGTCATGGACATATCAACTTCAAAACTGTCACAGAAAACCCATAACGCATTGATGAAGCCATGTTTTAAAACTTGCTTTGCCCTGACACAGGAAGTTGTTGTAACTTGACTGTACATGTTCAGATCTGTACCAAATTTTACATGTTTAATAAGACTCCTGCCCTGAACACATGTACATGCCGACATTCACCCACAGTCATAGTGCCACCTGCTGGGAACAGGAAGTGACCTTCAACAAAGCAGCCCCCGCGGACATTTTTCACAATGGTTTTGGGAGTCTTTATCTGAGGATGACGGCACCATCTGGAGGAGAGGGCTGGTTATCTGCTTTTTTAAACTGAAAAGGACTTGGAGCAGGTGTGGGGATCTAACAGGAAGAGGAAAACTATCATAATAAATAAGATTCAGTGGTGTTTTCAGACCTTACATAATGAACAGTTTTATTTATTTATTATTACCTCGGAATGAGACATTTCTATCTACATACACCGCAGGTCCTCTTAAATGGAAGTTGCCATGTTTCTACAGTAGCCCAAATGGACAAACGGTTCTAGAGAGCGCGTTTCGTCACTGCGTTGATTACAAGAAGAACAAGTAACCCTTAGTAACAGTAGTAGTAGTTTTTATTATGAGTGATGAAACTAACAAATTTTAAATGAGATATAGTGATAAATATTAAAAGTGATATAAAAGTGATTCAATTAAGTTTTAATGGATTAAAACAGTAGTGATAGAATGAAAACACAAGTGTGTTTTATCATTTTCATTTATCAATCATAAACCCAAAATTGGGTTTTAAATATTTTAAATATCATTTAAAGAAAGTAAGCTCAAGGGTGGAAGTCTACCTGTGCAGGTGGTGAATATGTTTCAGGTGAGTAGAGGTGAGAAGGCAGAGTGTGAGGCAGCTCACTGCAGCCTGACAGGCTGATGAAATACTGATGTTTGTGTGTCTGCAGCAGTTAGAAATGAGGCTCCAGTGGTTTCATCACCAAAGAGTCAGACTTGAGGACGCCTCTGCAGCAGACATGTCTGCTTCTGTCCGTTTGTTCAAAGTAAATGTTCTGTATTAAAAGACTGAGCCACTACTTTAGACTTAGTTAGCATATTTAGAGGATTATTATTAAATGTGTTAAAGAGCGAGGCAGGCAGCTTTCCAACACGGCCCAGCAGTGCCATGATGTGCGCTCACTGGATTGCAGTTGTTTCAGTAGAACAATAAAGCCTTAAAATGAAAAGACACTTGTCTGATTTTCTAAATGTTTGCATCTGTCCAGCTCTGTGACAAGCGCCCGACACCAGCGCTCCTCTGCGTAACTGCACGCACACAGTCTGATGACAGCTCATTTCAGTTAATGAAGCCTGATGCAGATTACAGACTGGTTAAATTATGAAGGGATCGATCAGAAATGTAGCACAATTAAAAGTAGATTACTGGCCTAAAGAAAATGCTAGAGTAAAGAGTAAAAGTACAGTTTTAAAAAAGGAACGTGAAAATGTGCCAATGACTTTATTTTATTTATTCATTTTGCAAATTGGCGTTACTTGTAACAAGTCTAACTACCCGCCCTGCTGCAGGCATCCTCACTACTGTCTTCAGGCTGAGTAACAGCAGCACAAAAGAAAAGTCTGCATGTCTGGCCTTAAAAGTGATCAGAAGGATTTTAAAGTGCGTCCTAAAAGAAACAGGAAGCAGGACGCTCACACTGGGCTGATGTGCTCACATTTTCTGCAGCGAGCGGCAGCATTTTGGACCAACTGTAGGTGATGAACTGATTTCTGACTCAGACAGGTATATAGGGAGGATATCGGTCTGCGGCTGAAATGAAAGACTTCACCTCGGCCGGATTTCTCAAATGATAAAAACAGAACAAGCTTACATGAGGTTCAAAACACAAGTCCTAGTTTCTGGCCGAGCTTCTTGTTCGCTTGGGTTTGTCCTGATTTCAGAAAGGAACGAACATCACAGAGGAAGACGCAGAGATGTTGATCCTCACAGGTACGTGAATCTAAACTATAACGTGGTTCATGCTGAACTTGAGCGCTCACTCTTTCTACACATCCTGGCAGAGAACGCTGGTGAGCTCCCAGCATCCTCTCCTGTACCTACTGAACGTGAGCGTTAAAGCGACGAGCGCCAAGAAATTTACTTTACGCAGCGCCTGGATTCACTTTCTTCTCGTCTCTGTTCATTCAGGATAAAGGAGGATTTTTTATTGAAGCTGAAACATTAAAACTTGAGCTGACATGTCTTCACCTCAGCTGGAGCCAATGTGACAGATGGAAATAATGTGTTTTACCAGTAAGTCACAGCAAGCATTTGAGTAAGCAAAATAGAAAAACAGTTAACGGGTTCATATTTAGTCATTTTAAAGCCATCCTCATATTTTAATGGTTTATCATATGTTATGGTTAAAGTTGTTATTGTAAGTTGCAGCAGTCACAGAACAGTATTCTACTGTTATTTCTTATTTTTCATGTGTAAATGTCATTCCACCCAGATAGCAAAATTGCTGTGGCCCGGATCCGGCCCACACCTGTCACTTTAATCCGGCCACACCTGTCACTTTAATCCGGCCCACACCTGTCACTTTAATCCGGCCCACATACCGCATGGAATGATGGCACTTGGGCGGTCCACTCCTGATGCCAGATCTGTGCCACAAGTGGGCCGTAACCTGGGCACCTTCCTGGAAAATATGCCCAAAAATTTACAATTACAACTTTGATTAAATTACACACACACACACACACACACACACACACACACACACACACACACACACACACACACACATCCACTACATCTCAGAACATTGTGCAAACTCCTCATAGAAGACCACAGTTGAATCCAATTTATATGACACTACAGTATCACTTAATCATGACTGGACCAAAAAAGTAACTAGAC
>NW_024044737.1:0-15830 GCF_014851395.1 Micropterus salmoides
GTTTGGGAATAGTAATGCATGGTTCGTGTCTTCATTCATCTGATCACTTCACCTGTGTTTTCAGGGAGTTGGAGAGCATTTGAACCACTAACCATTTGTTGCTGTGGTACTCGCCATTTGAGACCCGTAACACAATCAAAACTCTGCACAAGACCGGTGAATGACAGGCGAAAGAGAGAGAGAGAAAAGGGTCTTCAAAAAGCGTCAGTTTAGCTGGAAATTTACAGCCTAAGTTGAATGAATAGAAACTGCAGCTCTGTAGCTTCTCAAGATTAAAGCAGAGCTACCGTGTGCAGGCAAACCCCCCGCCCCCGGCTCACAATCGGCGTGCACAAAAACACACATGATTCGACTATCAGTTGACAATAGGCGGGACTTGACGATTCTGATTCGACTATGTAAATCCTTAGTCTTGGACAGCCCTACCTTACATACCTACAAACATGTTTGAACACATCTTTGTATGTGGACACTGAGTATACTGTAAACCGATCAGTGTGAGTTTCCATTTTCGGTTTTATCCAGCCCTAAGCATAAAAACATGCTTCAGACTTTATAATCCGTGGCTCATTCTTACCTACTTACACACACATATGTAGATACTGATAGCGGCGAAGCTACCATACAATGGACTGGCCCAACAATCAGGAGACACTGGGCTTCAGTGTCTTGCTCACGACTTGTGGACAGGAGGAGTCGCTAATTGGACACAAACCCTAACACTAACCCTGAAATTAATGGACAACAAGTTCCTTGCGGACCTTATTATAAAGTGTTATCAGTTCGACATCCAAACCTAGACTTCAGACGGCTTGGTGAACATTCCACATTCACAGCCCAACTTGCCACACACACACACACAAACACACACGCACACACACACACGCACACACACACATACACCATGATCACTTATACACAAGGCAGCCACTGTGAAGTTAATTTCATTCTGTTTATTTTCTTATTTTCTTATTTTTTCAGCACTGTGAACCGTCATGCCTAAACAGCACAGTGTGTGTGTTTGTGTGTGTTTGGGGGGGGAGTGATAGGGTTTCCCTCACTGTAGTCTGGCTGCAGACCTTCCTGAATTGCCCGGGGTTCAGAGCCTCGTTTATCATGTGGACAGCTCCGCCACTGGCTCTGATACTGTGCGAGTGTGTGTGTGGAGGGACGACCGAAGAGGGAGCGTTTGCAAATCCCGGCACCCAGTGGCATTCTCCGGCACTCTCTCAATCAGAGGGTTTTTTGGATTTTGTTTGAATAATGCGAGTTATGAAAGATGGGATTCATTCATAGCAAAAGTAGCCAAAAATAGCAAAAGCAGAATGAGCCCCCTCAGGTGTGCCTGCGCGTGTGTGCTCGGTTTGAGATGTTTGTGAAAACCTATTACAGCTGATGGGCCAGAGTGATAGCCTTCTCACGGCTTTAGTGGCTGATTGAGTGTGTGTTCATTATGCATGGATCACAATCTACAGCGATAGCCTTGGGTAATTAGAAAAATGCTGTAACGCTATTTGCCTATAATTTGTCAATGTTTCTCCTGTGATCAAAGTGCAAATCTCTTTGCATATAAATGTACGACATTAACATTAATAGGCCTGAATGTTTTCCATCTAGCTCTGCACCAACATAAAGTACTTGTTCGTGTGTACAAGTACTCTACTACCAAGGGCCCCCTCTGTAATGTTAGGTTTCACTGTCTCAGTGGGGCTAATCTGTATGTTTGTGTGTTTGTGCAGACACATTTCTGTTTTGGTGTGTGATACTCATCAACAGTTTCCTCATAGTACAGTGTCAACAAAGACGATCTGGGGACCAGTCAGCAACCCAGTGAAAGATGCACCTGGGTGTTTTTTTCCCCAGTCACAGCAGGAAGGCTTGATGTATTTGTCTGGTATGCGCACGTCACTGTGTGTGTCTCACACTGTTGCCCTCAAAAGACATAGATTTCAAATTCACTGTTGCTTACCTGCGTTTGCACCCTCTGCCTTGTGACTTACAATTGCTATATATGTCAGAGGTCACACACCTCTGGAGCAGCTAGGTGTCTTGCTCAGGGACACAATGGTAGATGTGTCACAGTGGGGAACTGAACCCAGGTCTTTCCCACCACAGGCATGTGTCTTATCCACTGCGCCATCACCACCCTTATCACACCCAGAACACACACAAACCCGTGTGTGTGCTTATGGGAGAGGGAGAGTGTGTACTGTATATACACTGTATGAGCCATATATTCCTGTTGTTTTCTTTTGTGCACTCCAGAGATTATCAATCAAACTTGTGTCGGCTTATTAATTTTAAGAATGGCATTTTTGCAAATGAACTCTTGATGTATGTGTGAGGATGGAAGACAGAGCACAAGAGCATGAAGAACAAGACGGGTGGAAAAGGAACTGAAATCATTCACATACCTCATAAGACGACAAGACAAGTGCTGAGATAATGTAAGATTTTCACATTTTCTCATTCCTTATTTCCCTGCCTGTCTCAGTCTAGTTCTATTTATAGGCTCCCTCTTCTGTACTGTGGTTATTATAGTAGTTCAGAACAACAGCATGAACACCTGTAAAAGCCTTTCAACACAACAACCCAGCAATAAATCCTACCTTTATAAAACTATACAAACTAATATTTGATGATTACGGCTGAATTCCAATTACCGGTTTAATTTTGGATTCAGCTGCATTTGGTGAAGTGCCCAGTTTTGCTACGGTCTGATGGTTTATTAATCTTTGATTTCTCCTCTGTAGTTTTATTTGCAAACAGCAATGAACCAAACCTTTAGCTACCTGGCCACAAATTTTTAGCCAGCATGGATCACCTTTTTCAAAATAATAAATGTTGCTGGCGGCAGATTATATTAGTGGAAGCCAATTAATGTTAAAAGACTACTCTGGTACAGCAGCATCATATTGCTCTTAGATAAAGTTGATGACGATTGGTGTAATTTATCAGTGGGATTTGGCTAAAAATGTACTCTCTGCAACTCAGTTTCAGCCAAAGATTGTATTGTAAGAGGAAAAAACCACCACTGTCAGGGCTCTATGATTGCAACTGGAGTGAATGAGTAAATTAAGTGACCACACACATCAAGTACATTACAGGAGCCATTGTACAATTAAACTTTCACGCATATCAGTAGCCTAAGTATAAATGATTAGGCTACACCTGTTATTCAATTTCAGATACACATTTAATCAGCATTTCACAAGAATTCAGATTTGATAATCAATTTTATTGGGTATTTAGTATTGGAAGTATTTTTTTTCGTATTCTAAAAAACACTTGATGTTGACATGTAAATGTGTTTTGAGTATAGCCAGTTTTAATTCAGGTCAAATAGACTCTGCATGGTCACTGCTTGCAGTTAATGAGACCTCTGCTAGCCTCTGCGCGACATCTTGCAGCTGCTGCATCTGTATGAGTAACACAAATGATCTCACAGTACAATTTACAGTTGACTGATGCTTCAAAATACAACATTTGGACAGGTACAGATCACTCCAGGCAATTTTTGATGAGTGAATGATCCTTCACTCCACAATCAGCAACCTGCTGTCTTGACAAGTAACATGCAGAATGGAACACGGTAGTTTTGCCTGCAACCCGGCATCCTACATTGTGAATGGTGTGATCTTGGTCATCATTTATCATGCGCTTTTTTTTCTTCCTCTCATTATATTCTGTAAGTTTCCCTCTTTTCCTGTTGATGTTTTACCCACCTCCTCCTCTTCCTGCTCAATGCCCTCTTGGGTCTGTGGTTCAGTACTTTGACGTTTCGCTCCTGCCGAGAGATTAATTAGCTATCTACCTCAGAGATTGGTGTAGGTGCCTTGTGGCATCCTTCAGTTAGTCTAGTCATCTCTCTCTCTCTCTCTCATTCATTTTTCATTTCCTCCTTTCTTCTTTGTACTTTATTTATTTTTGTCCTCCCAGGCTGAAGTTCATTGCTCTTTCTGGTCTGAGATACTGTAGCAATGACAGCACTCTGAACTCCCTATTTCAGCCTAAATCTGATTGATTGTGTCTTTGCGTGTGTTGAGAAAACAAAATCTGATAGATGTCTACTTGATGCACTTGAGGTGGGCTTTGTCATTGAACACATCATCTGTATTCACACCATGAGCTTGCCTGCTAGACTTACATGCTGTATGTACAAGGGATGTAAAACATAGGTCACCAAAGACAAAAGCTTAATCCTTTGCTGATTAAAGAATCCATGTCTCTGCTAGAGAACAAGATCAAGGGAGTTTGAAAAGATTTGTTATGTTATTTGACACATCAGAGAGGCTAGAGCTCAGATGGGTGCCACATGAGCAATGACAAATTTAGAGAATTTGATGTTTTTTTTCCTTAAATGGAAAGTCAATGTCAGACCCTTGGGTTGAAAGCAGTTAGCACGCAAAAATCCAGCTTTACATAATTTTAAGATATTGGAAAAACTAAGCTGCAGCAGTTCCCTGCTCTTTCTCCATAACTAACAGCACTCTATTTTAAACTTTCATGTGCTTCCAGAGTAAGTCCACAGCACAGTAAATGCTGTGGGAGGAGGTCTTGTCAGGCTACGTTAACTAAGAGCTGTGGTAAGAGAGAAGACAGCAACACAGTCCGTCAGTTCAGCTGATGAGTTGCATATTTTACGCTATATTTGGTTAACATTTCTTGTAGATGTTTTTAGAATGTGGTCCAGCCTTACAGGATAACCAATTATATTCAGCACAAATTCCTATGAAATGAACCAGCATTTAGACACAACCACAGCGTAAGAAACGGGGGTGGAGAAAAGGCTGCAGAGGTTGTTCTACTACAGTCTATTTATACAATAGGCTTTGGCGCGTTGCCTCCTTCTCATGCTATGGATACAACTAAGCTAGAAACCTGCAGCAGGGGAAAAACATTATATGCTTATGTATTTTTTGAAACGTCCAAGTCATTCACTTTGCATGAACTGCAGGAGGAAGGTTGAAATATTGATGTTTCCCTTACATTTACAGTTTTTTCACACATTACAGTCAGGAGGTGCAACTCCTTGTCAGCTCTCTTATGACATGAAAGTTTAAGGACAGGAACTTGAAACCCTGCAGTAAATACTGCAGTAAAAATCAATCCAAATCTTCTGTGATGTATTTACTGATACAACAAATTAAATAGTAATATAATCACATGCAGCAGGGTGGGCAGCACGTTGGCCAAGTGGATAGCACAGTGGCCTCACAGCAAGAAGATCCCGGGTTCGATCCCTGTGCAGCACGCACCTCGGCCTTTCTGTTTGGAGTTTACATGTTCTCCCATTGTCTTCGTGGGTTTCCCCCACCATCAAAAACATGTTAGGTTCTCTCACTATGTGTATGTGACAAATAAAAAACCTTACCTTACAGTGCTGACAGATTTGATATTTACACCTGTATGATAAAGCTTTCAATGGGATTTACTATCAACAAGGAATGAAACCTCTCTTTCTCCATGTTTATCAGTGGCAGAGATAACCAATCCTTTATTTGGGATTATATTTCAAATTTTGCCTGTACGTCCGTTAATCCAAACTTTCTTCATGTTTACCCGTTGTCTTGAAAAAACAGTAACCTTATTTAGCCATTTATGTGCTGTCTGATGCTACCATTCTCCCTGGCTGGGCTCAATAAACAATGCTGTGTAATCATCAGGAGTCACTTCATCACACCTGACACCTGGCTCACAACACAGACAATGACCTACAGCTTCACTGACCTCCATGTTGACAACAGACTTTCAGCCTCAATTTCACTGTTACTAAGAAAGCTTTACCGTTGTAGTACCCATGGCACAGCACAGAGGCTCTCCCATGGAGACAACATGTGGAGTCACTTCACCGGTTGTGTGTAGTGTATGTGCTACAGTACTGGCACATTAAATAATGCTGTCCACCATACATATTGTCAGTACAGTACAGTGTTTTTACACCTAAATAAAAACACAGGAAGAACTCTGGAACATCTTTCAACATTTGATCATCCATAACACAAATGAGGAACAATATCGTGGACACCACAAAAAGGAGTTTGACAGATCAAGTAAAAACACAAAGACATTCTTGTTACTCACTGGCAGTACAAGGGTTAATATCTTTATAAGGGACAATATGTTAATTTCCTTGTTTCTTATATGTGTTTGTACACGTATGAGCGCTTGTTGGAATAAAAAAGTTTGCAAACTCCTGTGTATGTGATTGTCTGTATGGATGTTCACCCTTGTGTGATAAATCCAAATGATAACTTTTCATTTTCAATCAACCTGATCCCATTAGTGCAGAGTGCGATAAGTGTAGTTAAGTCCTAGTGTGATTGCAGGGCTTTGAGCTTTGGCAAAAATAATTAGAGATGATTACTGTGTAGTCACATAGGCAACATCCTCTCATCCTTAACTTTGAGGCAGGAGACCACGGCTTGCTTCCTTTGTTAAATCCTCTCTCTAACACAATAAGATAAAACTTCACTGAGGTTACTTTCATGTCAAATTTTCCTTTCTCCAAGATCACTGGCTGAAAGTTTGTTATCTCTTTGTTTTTGAGCTGAATTTGCATAAAGAAAAGATGGGACAAAAAATATTTCATTCAATCCTCCAAATGTGCCCCTTTTCTCTTCTTTAAACAACTTTTCTTGGCCACTGCCATATTCTTCATCTATTCCCTCCTCATTTTCATTCTCTAATCTCATCAGAATACCATTTTCTTTGTTCTTTTGCTCATTTTCTGTAGCCCGCACAGGAAGGTTTGGGGAATCCACAATGCCCTCTTGTATTTCTTTTCTTTCAGTTCAGACATCAAATTTCAAAGGAATATACTAACACATCTCAGCTCCTTCTGTGCTTTTTTTTTTTATCCTGCTAAAGGCAAAGAAAACAAACAAGACAAAAGTCATAAATCCGTAACTGAGAGGTTCTATGAACTGTTTGTTGGATGGTATATACATGGCTTATAGATGGCTTAAGGGGAGAAGTTGAAATTGATTGTAAATGGTTAAGATCCTCATTCTGGGCGGTGCAGTGGTGCAGTGGTTAGCGCTGTTGCCTCACATCATCTCTAAACCTGTGACAGACCCTTGTGAGAGCAATCAAGACCACTCCGCACCTGAGTCTTAACACACTTTCGTAGGGCACAGCAGGGCAGACAGAAAGCACTGAATAAAGAATGGGAATGAGAGAGAAAGTGGAGTTGTCTGAGTGGCCTTTTCACAACTACATCCTATGAAACGGCAACATAGAATTCTGATAAATTAGTCCCTTTTTGCCAGGAAAAAGGCCAGAGAGCGTAAGTGAGTGTGCATTATCCAAAGGCCAGTGAGCACATTTAGCGAGTAAATGCCATGTGTAAAATGGCTCTACCATGCATGCCCTGTACTGCTATCATGCCATTTTAGTTCTGAAGGGGGATAGGAAATGAACCCTTATTTCCCTTCAGGCTGTTGGGCGCTGGCAGATTGGTCAGGTGACTGCATGATTGACAATTTAGCGGGTATACCCCACAGATTGCCAGACTGCCAGTAAGCCCAGAGGAACAGGAGGTATTGTTCCGAATAGCTCAAGTGGACAAACTATTGTAGACTGAATGTTTGCTGCTGACATTTACTTGTACTTGGATGCCTGTAAACAGAGCCAGAGAGACAATTAGATTTTAAAAATATTGTTTTTTGATGCATACTTACAATTAAATCTATAAGATGTACTAATACTGACTGCTGAGGTTTCTGTGTAGATTCATGTGAGATTATCTTACTTTCCTTACCAGGTTTTGACAAGGAGGAAAGCTGTGTGCAATTTTAGTGGCATGGCTGTATAGATGGCATTGTTGGTCTGTTGGATGTTTGGTCGTTCCACCACTTTGGTCTAGACTGAAATATCACAGGAACTACTGGGGTCGATTGCCATGAAACTTTGTACAGACATTCAAGTTCCACGTACGTTAGCATTTTCATTATGAGCATGTGCTGACGTTAGTATTTAGCTCAAAGCACTGTTATGCCTACAGACTGTCATAGAGACACTAGTGTGGCTGTAGACTCCGGTTAAACTGTCTGTTGTAAGTCTGACAATGTTGAAGAAGTGCAATGCTAAATCGTTGGAGTACTCCTTTTAAGGTAAGAGAGAGAATGCCCTTCAACATTGCCATAGATGGTGATGGCACTGCTGTACTTTGGGAAATGTTGAGCTGGTTGTTGGATCACGTGGTCGACAATGCAAATAGAATAAAACATTAAATTCCAAGCGTCCTGGTACAGAGGATCAGCAATGTCTTGGTGAGATGCATTGGGTACTTCGCCATCTTTACTGTACTTCAAGGACACAAACATGTAAAACGATTTGGCTAAATCAATCAGCCAGACAGCAGGAAACATATAACTCGTTAGGAAACAATGATACTTGCCTCAAGATCACTTTTCTGGTCACACAATAAGTTTACAAAGAAAGTTAGACTAACAGACAACCTCTTAAGTTAAAGCCAGTATGAGCCAAGAAGATTCTCTTTATCCATACAGCTCTGGACTGGCTGAGCTCCAGCTTCAACAAACCACAGCCATTCCTCTCTCTGTATTTCACTGGTCAGTGACCAGCCACCACTTTCATCTGGGAAAGCAGCTGTTCCCTCATTCCACTCTTCTTCATCTGTGACCCCATTCTCTCCATGTATAATAGTCTCCTCTCCTCCACACAATGTGCAGCTTCCCTCTCCTATAGCTCATTTATCAAGGGGAGGGGGAAGCCTCCACTCTGCTGGCTTCCCGGGGGAGGAGGGGGGCTGAGAGGGGAGGAAAAGAGAACCGTTGATGGCTAAAGGTGGACTTCCAGTTCATGGCTGCGGTTTAGTAGAAAAAGGAAGACAGAGACTGATGAGGAGTTTGTGTATCTTAGTGAGTGTGGACCGTCTCCCAGAAATTTGTGAAAAAAGTACAAACTCAGAATTATGGGTCTCCAATGATACACATAAACATCTCACTGGGTCTATGTGGATAAAGGTATTATGGGAAACTGTAGTTTGCAGAGGCTTGCAGAGGAGCTGAAATGCATATCTCCAAAATCTCAACAACCCTGAGTGTCAAACATGCTGATTGGTAAATCCAACTCCTTTCAGGAAGTGGGTTTGAAATAGAAAAAAGTGTCACCTGGTAGACATTTAGTTGAGTTCTCTTGTGTGTCTGTATTTATTTGTTCTTGGGTTAATTTTATGTTTGTGTATTATTTTCATCCTTTCAGAGGGCTGTTTCACAAAAGCAGAATTTTGAAATCCGGGATAACAGAAAAGGCGAGTCTTGACCTTGTGTGATCAGTGCATCTGGGTTTCAGAAAGACCAAACCAGGCTGAGGAGGAGCAACTATGTCAAGCCAGGTGTAAGGCTGCACCCTTTTTTGCTTAGGAAGGTTCCTAACTGAGGGAAGTATTTCAGTGGCAGCCATGAAAAGAGCTGGTCGAATTCTCTAAAAGCAAAAGAAAGGTGACTCAATGCTTCCTTTCATATCTCCTTTAGCATAGGGTGCACCAGACCATCCTTTACGAAAGGAGAAAATGCCGTCCCACAATTCCTTGCGGTGGCAACATTTAAAACGACACATGTTCTCAAACTCAAACGATAAAATCCATTGACCACATTTAGCAAAATCCTTGCAATACAGACGCACATTATGATACCTGAATAAGACTCTCACAATTTCTTTCTTTGTTTTGGTTTGTGTTCTTGTGGCTTTGCTGTAATCTGATACTGTTTCAACACCGTTTTATGTTTCGGGTTGTTGAAATATGCTATAAAGTGTTTTACACTATTATTGTTTACACTATTATTGTTTCTACAATAATAAAAAAGAGAAATCACCTACCATGATGGATAAAGGATGTTGATCACCATGTAAGTTACCATTGGCAATTAAGCCTTTTCTGTCTTATACCATAACTTGCTAATATGCATATTTCTTGAACTGTCATCAACAACTGAGTCCCATGCGGCTGTGTTACTAGTCTTGTAAAATGATCAAAGTGAAGATAATGCAGTGTGTAGCCTCACGTCATGTATTGCCAGTCTTCAGAGATATCGTTAATTGATTTTACTTCAGTAGCAGATGGTGACACCCTCACCTTAAGAAAGGCAATGGTCAAGTAAATGTAATGTATTATTTCAGTGTTTACCACACACTGATTTATTTGTGGCGACCCGTCACGTTATCAACGCTGAAAACTTTTACTACTTACTGTCAAAAATGTTCAGTGCACATATTCGCTCAGCACCTCCTCTCGCTTGGTCGCCCCCCCCCTGCGCTGTAGGCCTAATTCTGTGGGATACACTGTGTTTGTTTAATTGGGATTCATGTTGATAAATATGGGTGGGCAGGAGGGTGAGTGTGAGCAAGCATTCTCAATGTGACAACCCTTTCCATTATTTGGTGACTGGTACCCTATAAGCACATTTGTTATCTTGATTATAAAATACTAAGCGCAGTGTCAGATATGCGCTTTTTGTAGTCCATCTTCAGAACATTGTAGGTTCATCAGGGCAAGTCATGTCAGTAAAATCCACCGTTGCGTAATTACATCGCCTAGAAAAGAGCAGTCGGATTCTCTGAGCACCGCGGTCCTCTTTTCCTAAGTCCTTATGAATTCTCCTTCATATCCTTCCTTGACCTCTTGACGTTTTCCATCGAGGTCAAGGAAAAGTGGTTAGGAAAGGAGATTTTTTTGCATGGTACACAATAGCGGACCGACTGAGATTGTAAGTAGCTGAAAATATCACTGCTCCTAACTGAAACTGTCTAATTCTAACGATACAATTGCAAAAGTTTAGGCTACTTATTAACACACGGTAGCTCCTCTTTAATCTTGAGAAGCTGCAGAGCTGCAGTCTCTATTTATTAGTCACTGTAACTTACAGTCTACATTTCCAGCTAAACTGAGGCTTATTGCTGACCATTTTCTCTATGCTCACCTGCCATTCACCAGTCTTGTACAGAGTTTGCGTGCACGACATGCGGCCGACGCACATTGCAGTTCCTCGCAGGTCTTTTTAAAGTAACTGTTTAAAAACAAAATAATATTCTTTGTGTGCTTTATCAATGGTGATAAATGTTCCCAACGTCTTGCGAGGTGCGGCCCACTCTACACAACAATGTGTATATATATGTATATATATATATACGTGTGTGTGTATATATATATGTTTGTATATATTATATATTCGTAGTTTTTTAAAAGGCTTATTCAATGAAGGTCTAGTAGGTGCTGAGTGATGGGGCGGTGCCCTAGCCCTCTTTATTGACCAATCGCCACTGCCTCTCACCCCTACCTCTTTCATGTTTTATCCTTTTTCTTATGTCACTCATTCACAACTTCAAGTTTTGCCTCTCAATGCCTCCTGACATGCTCCTTTCCCTTCAGCTCTTGCTTTCCAATTTCCCTCTCCAACCTCCTGGTCCCTGCATTGTATCACTATTCTCTTTTGCTCATTGCTATTCTCCCTTTCTCCCCTGTCTGTTCGGCTGTCTATCAGCGTCAGACCCAGGGTCAGCACCAAAGGGAATGCTGTCCGGCTTTAGATGGATCTAACTCAATTACGAGGTCTAGCCTTTCCATGTCTGTAGTGCTGCATTATCTGGATTATTCTTTAATGTCCTCTTGTGTCTTTCTTGTTTAATTTGTTTAGTCTTACTGTTAATGCATTGTGGCACAGGGAATTTGTACCCGTTTTGGTAATTAATTGTTGAGATGAATGTTTAGCAATACAGGAATTTGGAGTGTTTCTAGAGAATAAATAGAGCTGCACCACAGCAGAAATTTAAGTTAAACCTCCACAGAGATTGTTATCTTGCAGAAATGGCTGGTACAGATAACAATTAGTCATGTTTATTTGAAAGCCACACGTCATCCTCTGATCTGGCTGGTCACCTCAACAAAAAATAGATTTTGTTTTTCATTTACTGAAATATTTTTTAGATAGCAGCCAGACTACTTGGGAGGCAGCTGCTTGACTGCAGCCATGGTACTAAATATAAATTGCACTAAAGTACTACTGCAGCATCATTAGCTTAACTTTGATTAAACACTACTCTTGTTTACTTTCTAATAGATTTATACCTCTTATTATTATTATTATTGTTATTAACCACACACCTTTCTGACATCAGTCTTGGGGGGCTGTTTGTGAAGCTTTCCAAACCAGTAATCCTTCAGTCATATCCACTTCAGGCAGTGTTTGGCCAGGAGTGCACAGGTGAGAAAGTATGCAGTATTAAAATGGATCTCTCAAGCTCTCTTTTTTCCTTCTTAACCACTCTTGGGACTTTTACTGTGTACAAACAAAGGCAACCCTATGGTTGCCTTTGAGTAGATAATGTCTGAAAGCGTGTGCTGTAATGCCCATTTAAAATATTATCTCGACTCTCACTGTGACTGCGGGCTCTCTTTTCCATTCGGAACCCGTATAAACACTTTAGACTGCTTTAGACATAGCTGGCTTCCCCGTCGTACAAATACAAACATTTCAAGGCAATAAGGTCATGGTTTCCTTCACTTCCGGACTTGGGCATGCATATCACTTTGGGGAAGTGGTTTCTGTGTTGGGAAAGAAAAAAATTAGATACAGACACATTAATAATACTTTCTTACTTATCATAGTTCCCCAAACCCCATCATCCTACACATTTCCACTCATCAGCAACACTGTACCTCTTAATTCATTCTGTATCACTAAATACACATATTAATTAAAAATATGAAAGCATAGACTAAGACTATACATACTGCCCACTGCATAAAACCCCAAATGTATACTCCAGCAACTAAATAAACTAAATCTATCAGATCAAGATTTTGAAGGAGTTTGTGACTGCTAAACAACAGTCTATAGGTATTGTGGTCAAACAAAAGCAAATTAAGTCATGTTCTTGACTGCACTACTTTTCCAGGTTATGCTCTATCCCTGACTTAATCTTGTTTCTGAGCAACCAGCTCATTCTGGTCATGGCTGCGTGCTGTTTGAGTTTGACCTTCAGCTTCACTGCAAGCAGGGAAGTAGCTGTACACCACCCTCAGACAGAGAGGGAGGAATTATCTACACACCTTCATGACTGATTTCACACTAGATTAGAGAATTGTATGCCCTGCATCCTTTCCTCCCCTCATCCCTCGTTTCTTTGCTGCTGAGCTGGAGGGTGAGGAACTCCAAACACCTAGGGATTAGAAGGGCAATCTGCATTATGTAATGCCTGCACCTGCGTCTGTGTGAGAGTATGTACGTGAATGCCTATAACTGCATGTGTGTGTCTGTCTTACACGGACCTTTGGACATTAAGTGTGTGTGTAAGCTAAGTACTGTACTGTATGTGTCTGTATATGTAAGTGCGCAGGTGTGCCCTAGCAAATCTAATCCTCCGGAAAAACTCTATGATGGTCTGATTTATTTGTGGAGCAGATTCATCTTCTGGATGGCACATCTGCTTCTCTGCCAAGAGCAATGTGCACACTCTGGATTTGTTGGCCCTGTGCTATGCAAACGCAATGAGTATGCATGTTCAGTGACTGTGTGTAAGGAGTTAAAAGCCTTGCCTAACTGTAATAGTGTATATTGATACACAGAGGCTCAGCCCAGCTTGCCTCAAACCTTTCGTGGGTGAGATTGAACCTGACTCATCAATGCTTACTAAATATAGAGCCATCATTCCATAATCCAGCAAATACTGTACATATACCAGAGCTTTAAACTTTCAGATATTCTGAGTATTAAAAAATCATTTCTGAGGGGAAAGCTGCTGTTTCCTCATTCCTGATATTTCAGTTACACAGCAAGAGCCATGTCTGTAATTTACAATCAATAATGATTGCCTTGCGTGAGGGTGTGTGGGAATGCCTGCGTGTATGTGTCACTTTGAGTGCTGTTGCTTGTTTGCGTGGGGGATCTTTTCTTGACACGTTTCTTGTGCTGTCAAAGCATATTGTGTTTG
The DNA here is from genome assembly GCF_014851395.1 of Micropterus salmoides. Lineage (NCBI taxonomy): Eukaryota > Metazoa > Chordata > Actinopteri > Centrarchiformes > Centrarchidae > Micropterus > Micropterus salmoides. The sequence goes on from NW_024044737.1 coordinate 13,957, forward strand.
AGTGATTACCTGTCATCGCAAGCCTTGAGCTCTGCTTACTCCCCAATCACGGCACTGCTGTTGCTTTTCCATCGCTCTCCCACTCTTTCACTTTTTTCCTAACCCCTGCCAGCCCTTTTTCTCTCCTTTTGTCTTTCTTCTCTCTCTGTTTCTCCTTCTCTTTGAATCTGTGTACGCTGCCAGAAAGGTGACATGAGGGTCTTGAGGATGGTGGTTTCTTTGATTTGTTTATTTTATTTATTTTTTCCATTTTATTTTTTCCCAAAGGCATTCTTCCATGAAACAACCAATGTAGGTCTTCTTGAAATTCCTGCGTGGTCTGGCTGCAGCTTCCATTTGTAAGACATGTAACAGGTCCAAAGGTTGTGCTGATGATGACAGTTCCACATGCAAAAACAGCCTGGTGCTTTTATATTTGTTTGGGGAATATTTGCAGGATGGTGATATGGGGTATATACACAGGAGCCTACAGAGTCTGACTCATGATTCCAGACAGTTTTTAATAAAGTGTCTTTTTAATTAACCTTCGGTCTACTTCTCTTTGACTATATCTTTGCCTCAAACATTGCTGTGCAAGGGTGTTGCATCTGCATTATGAAAACAAATGGCCTCAGCATTGTTTCTCCAATCAGACATAAATATCTACAGCTAATGGGAGGCAGCGCAGCGGCATCGGCATATTGATTGTAAGGACCTCCCCACACCACAATAGTGTTCCTACAAATCCCTGCCTAATGGCTGCTTGGACTAATGATAAGTCATTACTGAGTGTGTGTCTACCTGTACATTCTAAATTACAGTATTATTTGTCTGACCTTTATCAAAATAGTAAAGTTAATTTAGCTTTGGCAAAAGCAAAACAGAGTGAAATTGCGTGTGTGCTTGTGAATGATTTTGAGGGTTGACCATGCCATCTGTGTTATGTTGTGTGCCAGGTCATAAGAGAGCTGTCTTTAACAATTGACAGTGTGTCTGATTTTATGACTGATGCTGCCTCTGATGCTTTGTGACATCATTGTATTGTCTGCCGGGATAAAACTGTCACCATCTTCGTTAGAAAGGTTCACATCAGTGATTTGCTTAATGCAAAGTTAAGGCAACGTTAAGGTGCGTGCTGAAGATGGGAGAGCCCGAGCCTCATTGAGGATCTAGCCCTGGGCAATTTTATGCAACTAGGACAGACTTGTGGTTCCAGCTGTTTTTAGTTGAACTATCTGCCTTTTCCACTCAAGATATTTTGACATGTAAAAGTGGGAAAAGTAGCTGGTGTAAATAATAAAACTTATAGCTGATAGCTGAATTCCCAATTCAGCTATCAATGTAGGTCCTTTGGTTTTAAAGTTGCAGCCATTTTTTCCATTTCTTTGCCTGTAGGTGGCAATATAGACTGCTTGTACTACTTCCTTAACCTAAAGGTGACACATAGAACAATGACCCCTTTGTGGCTACAGCCTACTAAATGTGAATTAGCAAGTTTTAGTCATATTCACTTATTAACTTATTAGCACCATACTTTGAGTTGATAGCCGTGGTATACTTCCTTACTGTTATTGGTCCTTAGTTGTATTTAAATATATCTCAGTTCACTATATATTTATTTAATCTGCTGTTACCTGCTTTATAGATTTGACACTGATTTGGTTTAACTAAACAAGCCACACTGTCAGAAGTAGAAGTTGTGTCAATGTTGAGAGCATCACCCACCTATGTGTGCCAGCACGCCATTCAATATCTGTATAAGGATAATTTATTAACCTGCCTATTTTATATGTTTTATACACAGCCAAAACAACTACAACATAATTCTTGAACTCTTTCTATGCTTTATTTACTGCATTGTTAATGGTAAATTTATATTTTCTCCCATAATATAT
>NW_024044738.1:0-5376 GCF_014851395.1 Micropterus salmoides
TATGGTGAAACTAACACACCATTGACAAACATGTTACTTCCACAAAACATTTTTGGCAGTTCTTGAGGCACAAGAAGTCAAAGTCTGGCCTGAAGTGACTGGATACCTCGGACAGGATGTCACCCTGCCATGCCACTTTATCCCAGGATCAAAAGGTGAAAATGTTACTCATGTTCAGTGGGATCTGAATCCACCACAAGGAGAGAAACTGAACATTATTGTTTCTAATGGGAACTATGGAATTGCTGCTCAAAATATATTTCTGAAGGAGAGAGTGGACATTAAAGAACAATCCTTGATAATTAGACATGTGGAAATGAGAGATGCAGGGTCATACACCTGCAATATTGCAGCCTTTCCTAGTGGTTCATTTGAAGGAACCACCAACCTTGTTGTTCAAAGTGAGTATCAAATATTGAAAGTCAGATCTGTAACAGCTTAATGGTACAAGCTTTGGCCTCTGAAACTCAACTCAAACGCTGAACTGGTGGAATTAAAATGAGGTTTACTTGATCAATGATCTCTGAGATGCAACGGTTTTGCTCGTCTTTGCTCATTAAAATAATGAACAACAGCTCAAAATTGTGTAAACATGTGCAGAGACTGCACAATATTGTGAACCACAAAGCATAAATTTGTAAAAATTTTTTCACTGTGTGCCCCCGCCCTTGTATGTGCCAAACTATTTCTAGAAACTTACATTTAATTTAAACTTTTACCTGGAGAAAATTAAATGATTTAAGTGTTTTTCCCAAAATGTCAAACTATTTGTCAAAAATACTCCTAACGTGTTTTGGAGTTGATCATAGTTGTGATTCTTTTCCTAGAACAAATGCCAAAACACACGTCATTTGTAGCAAGGATGATTGCCGCTGGAGTATTCATGCTCATGGTTGTGACCATGTTTGCAATAACTTACTTCATTCTCAGAAAAAGGTGTGTATGTTTGTGTGTGTGTGATGTGTTTTATGGAGTATACAGTTCAAAATGATCAACAACTATATGTTCATCATCTACAGTATCACTGCAGACACTAGATAAAGTTAATTTTACATTCAGTCCATTCGGTCTATAAAGAGAAGCTGCTATTCATTGTTTTATAAAAGCACATACTGTAATTTAAAGTGCCTATGAATTGGAAGAAAATTCACTTCTGAAATCAGGTAGTTATGTGCAAAAGAACTAATCAAAACTGGTTTGGTTTTTTTTTTTTATCAGACGTGAGGCTTTGGTCAGACACGGCGTGGACACTGGTGAGAAAAAAGTCACAAGTTCCTCTTCTCTTCTTTTTACAGCACCATATTAATGAACTGTATATCTCTTGTTTGTTTCAGTTTGCTTGATAAAAGCCTGTTTGTCTTTCAGATACAGGTGGTCCATTGATGAGTGATTGAAAGAGACAAGATGATCTTGGAGTTAGTTTGAGGCTACATAATTCATTACAATAAAGGAATATCGCCCAGGACAACTATGTGGCTCATTTTTGTGTTTTCATTAGTTTTTGGACAACAATGGATCAATGTTAGTTTTTGGATTTTCATGGGATTTGTCGACAATAATAATAATTTGGACCATTGCCACCCTAAGGCCTGTTCTTTAAATAAAACTCAAAACTTGTGGCTCCTCCAGGCCCTCACAAATCTCACAGCATCTGAATCTTAGCCAATCATGACTGTTTCTGTAGGTGGGGCTCCTACATGAATGTCACTCATGTCATGCACACGGTTTGTAACTAAACTTTGGATCTAATATACAATGGATGAGAAATCCAAACCTGGTGGCCATTCGTTCCAGTGAAAGCTGCTCACCCAGCAAATATACATACAGTATATTTACATATATCTTGCAGAAGAGACCCCCCCTCCCGTGTCATCAAGTTCCCAGCACAAACGCTGTTTCTGAGGGCTTGACATAACATAAGATGCCTAATCTTGTTGCAATTGGCCAAAAAGAGTTATGTAATGTAATGAGGCAATAAGAGTTTAGTTAGTTAGCACACAAACTTCCTGTTTCTCCAAACTAGAGAAAACAAAGAAAATAATGACAAAAAATGAAAATTACAGAAGCAAAAATGAGCTAAACTGAGTGAAACTAACCATTTCTATTTCTGTGGAGAAATTAGATTGTAGATGCCCCATGTCAATATTTCTCAGCTGAAATAAACTTATTTGTTTGTTTTTTATTTGCTGTTCTGTTACATGTATTTTCTGTTGAAAGTCAGTGCTTGTTTGTCAAATCATGCAGACAACAGGATAGGCAGAAGCAACAGTGCACAATTCTTTAAACTCTCTCTACATTTACTTTAAAACAGAACTTTGTATTAGTGGCTATTGTTGTATAATGAAGTTCCACATTTTCACCTATCTTTAGTTTCTCATTTTTCTTTATAATGTAGAGTTCTGTTTAGAAGGTAAGAGACATGAAGATAAGACCTATGGCGTTTTAAGGCAGTGCGTTATGATTACATTGTTTCCATATCAGTAAATCATATCAACCAGACAACAAAGACGCATGTCACTGTGGAACAGTTTGTATATTTTTATTCCAAAAGAAGTTTGTGTCTATAGGTTTGAACAACAGGGCAATCTGTCATTGTACCCCAACACCTCCCATCCCACACCCTTCACCCACAATCACACTATAGAACCTCTTGCTCTTCAATAGGAATAATAACAACAATTTAATAATAATATTCATCATCAGTTTTAATAATCCATTTAGCACTGGTATAGAAATATGAAAAAATACCAAAGAAAAGAACATAAAAGTAAACAAAAAAGTTTGTTTTGTGGGGTGGCCGTTCAGACACCCCAGATTTGTTTTGTGACCCTCCCTTACCTCTGATATTCATACTAGCAATATTTGGGCTTTTTAGGGTTTGTACTCTCTTCTTGTCTCTCCACAGTAATGCTTTGCAGCTTATAAATGCTTCAGCTGATTGTTTAAAGCTCTTGATAGTCACTTATTGACTATGTGGTGCTGTCAAATATCAAGTTTTGTGATTTTGTACACAGAACAAACCAAAGAAGACTCTGAAGACAAATTTTAAAATGAAAGAAAAAAACTGCCAGTGGGTTTACAGCCTTTAGACAACAAGGGAAACAGAAGTGAAGATATTGTGTGTCTCTTGTATGTGAGCACGTGTGTGTCTGTATACTGTGACCACATGTGGAAAGTTTGGTTGGCTCCTGTTGCCTAGTCAGCATTCTGAACACAAAAGCAGAAGTAAACAGAGAGAAAGAGACACATGAAATCCAGGCATGCTTCTGCTGACAGCAGTCATTCAGAGAAACAGCATAATGTGCGCAAACAATGTTATCAATCATTATCTGGAGCACAACAGTGTCAACAAATCAGCTTCACTGCAAAACACTTACCGTTATACAGCAATGCAATGTTTGCCTAAACAACAATGCCAGTTATCAAGGGTTCATTTGCAATGGGCTAAGCTGGTGGTTTGGTGCGTTACTGCTGAGTCTGAATGGGTGTGAAGCAAGTGAGGGCCTGTGTCCTTGTTGCTGCTGAAAAGCATTACATTCAAAAGATCTGCTGTCAGTAAATCAAACCATAAAAGATGAACAATAAGCAAACATGAACACTGAACAGGATGATGGGAATACAGTAATATCTTGCATTGAAAACGTTGCATTAGCTAACCCTTAGATCATGGATGTCAGCATTTCCTTTTTATAGCACAGTATACTATACTAACTATAACTAATTGTTTGTGTCAGACTGCCCCATAGTTCAGCAGTAAGCAGTGAGTCACTCTACAGTGAATGTTTTGGGAACTGATTAGGTAACTGATTCAATGAACACTGAGAAATTGATGAGTCAACTACCTGCAGTGCAGAAATTGCTAATACAGCACTTGATAATGATGTCATATCAAAAAATATATATATAATCTGGGGCTGATAGGCTATTGTGCAACATATCAGGAAATATGATACTGTTGAAATGTATATAAATACTGTTGACACAGTAACATTTGCTTCTGAGGGGACCCTTTTACAGATGTGTTATACCACAGAGAACACAGCTGCAGCACATAAAAGTAATCATGGGCACGTTTGATTAGGGTAAACTAAAATGAAACCATGCTGCAGTAACCAATCACACCTTTTATCTGTCCTGCACTCATGTAAATAAGTGGACTGCAGCTCATTCTTTTACTACTGACCTAAAACTGATCTGATCTCTTGTGATCCTGAACATCAATGCAAGCAAGAGCTTTATTTAATTCAAATCAATAAGACAGTGACGGGGCGGCAAGTGGTAAAGTGGTTAGCACTGTCGCCTCACAGCAAGAATGGCGTGGGTTCAAACCCTGGTTGCCCGTCCTTTCTGTGTGGAGTTTGCATGTTCTCCCTGTGTCTGTGTGGGTTCTCTCTCCGGCTTCCTCCCACAAAGACATGCAGTTAATTGGTGTCCCTAAATTGTTCTTAGGTGTGACTGGTTATTTGTTTGGCCCAATGTCAGCTGGGATTGGCTCTAGCCCCACAACCCTGTACGCAGGATAAGCGGTTGACGATGGATGAAGATGGTGCATAAAATAAAGCGGATTTAAGTGATAAAGCTGGCAGTATTTTATATTTTATTTCTTCTCAACAAATCTCGTGTGTCTCTCAATACTTTCTGAGTTCCCCAGCCTTTTTGTGGCGCTCATCAACAATCTTTTGCCCCACTGAAGCAACTCTTAAAAAATGTTCACAAATAATACTTTCATTTTAAAAAAAAGGTTCTACTCAAACCAGTGCAACAATGTGACTCATTAATGTGTTTTTAATTGTTTTTTAAACAATGTAGGTCTATGGCACAAAGGAATACGCTACATGAGGCTTTGGCTACTTAGTGTCAGATTAATGGATTGGTGGTTTTGGTCTTTGCATTGGATTTGTTGACAATTATAAAAATAGAATGTCACCAGCCTTATCCTTTAATGTTCCAGCTATCTAAAGCAAGTTTGTGCAATGTGATTTTTACACCACGATTATGTGTTGTGAAAGCAGTGGCTATTTGGGAGATTTGAAATCTGTCTAATGAATAATATGAAGTGTACAATTTGAGACATGCAAATCCACCAGTGTATTCCCTTTAAGCACTGTGGCTAGTAGCGACTGTAGAGTTTAAAATGTTTTAGTGGGAGTTTCATACAACTGTAGGGCTGTAACATTAACTACATAATTAAAAGAGACCAGATTCCCTTTGCAGCCAGAGTAAAAAGCATTTATTTCTTCTAAATCTATTTATCAGCATGTTTTCTTGTGTTCAACCCCCTCCTGAATGAGTCCCCAGCCACCGAGGGAAGTAATTAGGCGATCAAAAGCTTGAGACAGTATTGACAAGGCTGTGTTGAGTCTATCACTCTGGCAG
>NW_024044739.1:0-3856 GCF_014851395.1 Micropterus salmoides
TATTATCAGCATTGTAATTATTGTTATTTCCACAGTGCCCTGCCATCATTGAAGTCAACAGTCTATAATGTCAGTAGTTTATTTATCATTAACAACACAAGGTTTATAACTAAATGAAAGTTTGTAGTCCCTTCATGCTACACACAAAACTTGCAAAGATGTTTATGAAGAACTGAAGGGAAAAACAAAATCTGCACACCAAGTGAGTAAGATAAACATAGTAGGAAAATTAAAAATAAGGCACTAAGTCACAAGTCCTTCCCAAAAATCACTGTTATGTAATAGATGAATACTATGGATAAATGCAAACAACTTCAATTTAAAGACACAAATCTCAATTAACAGGTGGCATGATGGTGCAGTGGTTAGCACTGTTGCCTCACAGCAAGAAGGTCATGGGTCTGAACCTTGGTCGTCCCAGGCCTTTCTCTGTGGAGTTTGCATGTTCTGCTCGTGTCTGCGTGGGTTCTCTCCAGGGGCTCTGGCTTTCTCCCACCGTCCAAAACATGCAGGCTAGGCTAATTGGTGATTCCCCCTCCCTTTAGCCAAGCCTGCCTGTCTTTGCCGGGACCGAGCACAGCCTCCGAGACTGATGTCTTTTAGTCAGTTAAAAATCTTTGTCCTTGATGGGCCAGATCCTGCCATCCTGCCCTGGTGACTTGATGAACTTTTGATATGCTTTCAAGTAGTCCCTTTTTTTTCTGTATTACACTTGCATATAAATACACTAAGTTCATTGTGAAGTAAATTTGGGCTTAGGACCACAGGGATTTTAGAAAGAAAGAGTGTGCTGGAATTGTTTGTAGGCAAAATTGAATGCTATTTTTTTTTGTTGAGGCTATATACTTATTAGTGTTCAGGTAGCAGTAGTTATAATTCTTAAGAAAAGCACTTGCCAAGCAAAGGGCTTTTCAAAAGAAAAATTAACTTTATTAAAACATTTAGATAGCCTAATGGATTTGTGAAATCTACGAAGAAATAAACTCAGCTTTAGTTGAGCATATTTACAGTTGGCTGTAAACCTTGTTAGTGAAATATAAGGGCAAAAAACAACATCCAAAACAAATAATGTTCGGTAATCGTAATCGAGGTGAAATGTTCAATTTATTGTGATTTTGATTGTAAGTGAAATCGTCCAGCCAGGTTTGCAAAATAAACACCTCTCTTCTTAACGAGCCATGTGCAACACATTCAGCTTATAGCTTTTCATTTTCAGTTGGCACTGACCCTTGCTTTCTTCAGTTAAAATGACAAATGTTGCCAGCAGCAGGTCATAGCAGTTGCTAATTATTATGACGTGCGTAACTTGATAACAGAACAAAAGTAAACGTGGTTGTTGTCGGGTTTGTGAGCCACTATTAGATTAAATAGTGAAAAATAAGGTGGTCTGAATTTAGAAAACTACAGTTCGTATTTCAATGTGTCAGATAATACTGAATCATCTTTTAGTATCAGTATTGGACTTTTTGGGAAATACCCAATATTAAACGACTGATTCGATTAAAATTTATATTGGAAGAATCTGATTTGTACATCTTGCTGCTTGCAAAAAAAAATAACAAACAAATCTTTTCTACTGAGATTTCTACACAGATCTGCACTGGCCTTGCAAGTTCTCTGTGACATGAACAGACAAGGCTTTTGTCTTCTAATGCAAACATAGCTTTAATATATCGAATCAGTATAACCTCAAACAAGTACAACATGAATACTGTGTGACAATGTTCTTAGATACTGGGTTGTTCAAACTTACAGTTTGCAAAACCTAATTTAAATACAATAAAACCTTTTGTCTCCCCCAAAAAATCTAATAACTGACAAAGTAGCTGAAATTGTTCAAGATGACTTGCCATGAAAATATTAATTCAAGGGAACTTTTTATTGGTCTAAAAGTCGAATAAAAAAAAACAAAATTATGTCACTCTCTTGTACTTGATGATATCCACAGTTTGCAGTGTTTTATGATATATATACATTATTATTTGGAACTTGTTATACATTTTGTTTTATGTAGCATTTTTTAGGGAAATACATTTATTATGACATTTCTAATCCTCTGGACAAAAGTGTTCTGTGGATGGGCAAAAAAATTTTACAACTGACTGACAAACATTTCATCTTTAGGCCCGTGTTGTGGGGCAGCAAAACTTAAACAATGCAATATATGACATTGAATGAACATAAACGCAGATTGTCTGGAGGTTTGTAGCTAACTTCAACTTAAATGCAAAAGCAGCATGAAATAAATGTGCATTGTGCAGCATTAACAGACATTTCAGCAATTTACTCTATGTGTCACTTAACTTTGGATCCATGTTTTATTAAAACACCTATGATTGGTTGGAAATAACAAACATGTTCACATCCACAGAGACACAACTGGAGAGCTTATTGGAGGATCTGAGGTTGGAGCACCACTACACAGAGAAGCTGTCCCTGGGCACAGTCCTTCAGATTGAAGAGAGGACCATTACTGATGAACCTGCCAAGTGTAATTCAGATCTTCCATGGTACTTTCTAAAGAAACTGATGATGGTTAATGTGACAGCTAGAAATGTGAAATGTACATCAGAATGTGAATCAAACTGTGATGCTGCTTCAGGAAATACAGAGTTAGATCTTGATGATCTGTTTGATAGTCTACATTCAGGTGACGTGATAAACCCCCTTGACATAATCACTGCTCTCTTTCTGTGTTCTGACGGTTTTGTACGGCAGGAAATGGCACTCAAAATGTCTATGTGTCAGTTTTCTGTGCCTCTGCTGCTTCCTAATTGTGACACAAAGCAGTGCACACTCATGCTTTGGGCCATGAGAGACATTGTGAAAAAATACAGACCTCAGTCACTTTCAGAGTCCAAGGGTTTTATTGAAGACAGGATTGTTGTCTCTGAAATTCCAATGATATCATTTGTGAGACTGGGTGAGTGCTCCTTATCCAAGTCTGAGACCCTCAATCAGCTTCTGAGCAATTCTCAGCAGTACCATGACACCTTTATTCACCGTAACATGGATGTGGGGACAGTTCAAGGAGAATATCCAATGGATTGACTGAAGTTACTTGGTACCTTCCTTGTGGGAACAAAAACATGGATATTTTCAGTGAGCCTGTAGCTGTAGCTAACCTTCGTGGGGACATTGCTTCATTTGAAACACAATTTTCTTTTTTGTGTCAGACATCTGCGGCAGTGTTTGTGTTCTTTGACAATTTGGACTCTGAGCGCGAGCTGCTTATCAACCAACACCACAAGGCACAGATCTTCTTAGTGGGCAACCACCAAAGACAGAGCTTCAGTAGATGCTCTTACTAGGTTAGCGAGAAAGTTGGGTTTGACTAACAGCAACATCCTTTTGAAGGCTAAGCACATGAATGATGCACTTCATCAAACATCTGCGGAAAACAGTCAGCAATGTAGTTGAGAACACAAAGATGAAGATGGGGATTGAGCAGATGGCTGACATTGCCCATGAATTAGGTATCTTGGTGGATGAGGACTGTGCAGAGTGCCAGACTGCCAAGAAAAATGCAGATGCCATCACTGTGAAATTCAAGACACCCTTAAATACAAAGAAGCTCAGCTTCCCTTGCAGGGCCAAATATGGAAGGAACTGACTCTCTTAGAGAAGGAAGAATTTCGCCTTCGAAAGTGGGTCTGAAAACATAGAAAAGTACAAAAGTGATCTTCAGATACGAAAATAAAACTTCGGGTACAACAGAACTCTTGTGACATGTCAAACGCTATGACATGTTTCATCAACGCAATATCAAGCCCAGGGATAGAGAGGAGCTATTTCCTGAAATGGATGCGAATGAATCTCGATAACCTGTCTCGAGAAAAACTGTCTGGCCTCAAAG
>NW_024044740.1:0-25580 GCF_014851395.1 Micropterus salmoides
CTGTTGGAACTCTGGAGTGGAGTTACTTGTTTGGAAAATGAGAGTCAGTCTGTTGCCTTGAGAAAGGATCTGCTCTTGGCCTCTGTGATCACGTGAAATTTCCTGGCCACAAAACTTCCACAAGACCTTTTGATCATGGAGAACCTGCACAGTACAAAGGGCAAAAATTTTATTATACCTTTATTTTACCAGGCAAGTTAATTAAGAACAGTTTCTTATTTACAATAACGGCCTGGCAGGAGACAAAGGCAGTGTAAGTGTACTTTCTGACAAACACAGTTCGCTAAAATGCTTAACAAATAAAGTTGTCAAAAGTAGAACAAGAGTGCAGAAGTCATAAAGTAAGCGAAGGAACAATATTTACTCATGGGTTCAAGGGTTCATTTAATGGTCATTTTACAACACACGATTGTACTGTATAACCAAATTAACATTTGTAATCCTGTTATGCTACACACACACAAACAACACAGAGCAAGACATAAAAAAAAATATTAATTTTGAGGGAGTAAGGGGGGTGATTTTAAATGTCTCACAGCCTGGGGAAAGAAGCTGGATTGCTTCTATACCTGAAACTGTTCAACTGGTCCACCTGAACTCCACTGATGGAGACAGGGGTATGTGTCTTCTCTGTCTTCTTTCTAAAATAAATGATGAGCTCCTTGGTTTAGTTGACACTGAGCAGTGAGTTGGTCTCTGTGCACAAATCTGCAAGATTGTTGATTTACTGCCAACATAAATAATCATCATTGTTTGATATCCAGCCGATGACTGTGGTGTCGTCCACTAAATTCACAACAGAGTACTCTCCATATCAGGGGTTGCAGTCATGGAGGTGGCTGAGTAGATAGTCCTGAGGAGCTCTGGTGTTGAGCACTAGAGCGGAGAAGATGTGAATGACAATTGAAACTGTCTGAGGATGTCCAATATCCAGTTGCAGGTCAGTGTGGTACACAAGCCAAGGGTGCTAAAATTCAGAAAATCATCTTAATTAATGGAGGACACTGTGTGGAATGCTGAGCTGAAATCAGTAAACAGCATTCTGATGTCTGTGCTTCAAGGTGAGTGAACACTTGATTAGAGGGCAGTGGAGATCCTCTTCACCTGTGAAGCAGAAGGAAAGTGGAGATCCTTTGTGGATCTGACGGTTCAGAATGCAAACTGGTGAGGGTCCAAACTACCTGGGATGTTGTTTTTGATATGCTAGGAATCCAGTTTCTGAAAGAACTTGCCATAGGACATTAGTCATTTAGACAAGACACTGCAGACTTCTCAGGCACAATAACAACGGTGGTTGTTTTGAAGCGGGTAAGAACACTCTCCAGTGAAAGTGAGATGTTAAAAATATCAGTAATGACATCATCTAGCTGGTTGGTACAAGATATTAGTAGCCTAACGGCCAGGGATGTGGTCAGATTTGCTAACACTATCCACAATAAGTCATTGGTCATACCGGAACTAGTAAGGTTGTAGCAGTAAAACCCTTGAGTTAAAGTCTAAGTGTACTTAATGGATCAATGAATGAGGCTCATCTGTTGTCAGAGTGACTCCTTAGCCCCTAGTTGATCTGCCATTTCACTTCTCTGTTCCTCGGAGAATTATATGGTCACATCTATGCGACTACAAGGTGCTGAGATGAAGGCTCTGCCTGTTGTGTGTGCCTATGCACTAAATAACAGTTTGGAGTAGGGCTGCACAATATATCGTTTGAGCATCATGATGTGCCCATGCGCAATAGTCACATCACATCACAGAACAATACAATACCAAGCAAGTCAAATTAACTCAACCACCTGAACTTTTTTGCTGCTTGATACAAAAGGAAAACTCATGGTTCTCATTTTTCATGACTAATCTACAAGAGAAGTCTGTCTGATGTAACATAATTTACTCCAATTTAAGGGTTCTTGGATACAGTTTGTTGCTAGTGAGTGACAAGCAGGCTGTGCATGCACAGGGAACCGCCAATCACAATATCGTTCTTAATCAGTGTTCTGACTCCTCCTAATGCTAATCACCATGCTAACCGTTATCATGGGTTTAGCTGGGCTAAATATAGGCTACAGAGTTAGCACAGGCTGTTAAGCCTAATTTATGATGATTTACTTGCCTGTGTTTTATTTAGCTAATTTGCTTATGTTCTTTGAGTGAATCATATTATGTATACATATATACTTATGTTGATGTTGCACATTTTTGCCTGTAACATGTTTTATACTGTATTGCAGTTTTACAAAAAGCAAACAATCAGGATTTCAGTATAGAAAACACTTAACCCCGTGGCCTGTGGCCTGTGGCCTGTACTACGAAGGGAGTTCAGCCTACTGAGTCTTATTGTTAAAGTTCGCTATCTGTCTAACAATACTGTGACGTATCTGCCAGGACAGAATAATCAGTTTATCAAATAACCAAAGCAGGCCCCACCCCCATTAGTTGTGGAAAACATCTTGAAAATGAGTGAGGAACAGGAGAAAACCACTGAAATAGCGGATTTGGTTCCAAAAAGAAAAGCAACTTTTGAAAGTGGGCTGGTGTTTAGCTGCTCTTTTTTTTTCAGTTGTTGAAATATGTTGACTGAATTAAAGTTCTAGAAAGGATAGTCTCATCTGGTTAAATTTCTGTCTTTTCTATATTGCAATATATATCGCAGAAAAGAAAAATATCACATTGTCAGTTTAAGCAGCCCTAGTTTGGAGTATTCAGGCTTCATAGGAAGAAGCACAATCTGCCTGCATTTCCTTGTGTCTGGGTCATTCCAGCATACTGTATCTGTTTCTGCTGGGGTTTCCCAAAGCAGTATTTAAGGTGTGCTGTCCCAAGTAGTGCAATTTTAGGTCTGATGGTCAGGTACATATGATTTCCACATGCTCAGGACGCACAGACTGAAACAAACCAAGGTTTTTACGTATTGGCTGCTTTCCCTCCCGGAAACCATTAAAACACGCAGAAGCCTCATTTAAATACTCCCACCTCCATTGTGTTTGCACCTGTTGCTGTCTACACAACAATTCTTAGTTGATCACCCATAACAGGTCCTACAATTGCACGTGCAATATTTTAGAATGCACACGCAATTTAGTACTCTTTTTATTTGGGATGTTAGTAAATCCGGCCCTTAGAGTATCTAAGTGGAGTCCTGGAAAGGATACCAATAGGGCCTCTATAGTTCTGCTGCAGGACTTCAACGTTCACATGGGCAATGATGGAGAAACCGGGAGGGGATGATAGGAAGATGGTCTGCCCAATATAAACCAAAGTTGTGCTCTCTTTTTGGACTACTGTGCTGTGCTGATTAGACATAACAAACACCATGTTCGAGCAGGAACACTCACCAGACACCTTAGGCTAAAAGTTGATGATCGGGTTTGTGGTTGTATCATCAGATCTCTTGCTGTTTGTCTTGGACACTCAGGGTATGTTCAGTAGGGGAAGAGAACTGCTGACCCTGACTGGGCATACTGTTGAGCCATGGAAAGAGCCTGGAAGGAACTCACATGCTCCTCTGCAGCAAGGCACAAATTGCGAATGAGTCTCAGGACATTGTTGGGCTGTCTTGGCTGGTGGTTCTCTCACGTTTTCATTGGGCGTTCTGTTAGCTTCATCAGACCTCATCACTATAAATCAGACCTATTCAGCACTCAATGGAGCGGTTTGCAGTCAAGTGTGAACCAGTCAAGAGGAGAGTCAGCAGCTCAAAGTCTCTGAGACCATGTTTCTCTGTCAGAAAACAGATTTCCACCTCCGGGTTGGTAGTGAATTGCTGCCCCAAGTGAAGGAGTTCCAGGATCATGGAGTCTTGCTCACAAGTTGAGGGTAAATTGGAGTCTGAGATTGACAGGTGGATTGAAACAACATCAGCAATAATATGAGATTAGATTAGAATATGACATTGTAGCAGTTGTGGTGGAGAGGAAACTGACCAGGAAGGCAAAGCTTTTGATGTACCAGTGAATCTATGTTTCAGCTCTCACCTATGGCCGTGGGCTCTGTGTAGAGAGCAAAAGAATAAGTATGCATATTCATGTGGCTCTTAGAGATAAGGTAAGGAGCTCAGCCATCCGGAGAGAGCTTGGAGTAGAGCTGTCAGATGGAAAGGAGTCACATGAGGTGGTTATCTGATCAGGATGCCTCTTGGGCACATCCAACTGATAAGAGAGCCCGAGATAGACTCAGAACACACAGGATAGATTATATATCATTGTGAAACGTTGCTGGGGAGAGGATATCTGCCACCATGACCCGGCACTGGATAAGAGAGACTGAAAAAGGATGGTTGGATGGCAAAAGTGATGGAGTCATGGTTCCAATTCAATACCCCAGTTTGTACAGGTCAGCACTCAAGTCAAAGTTGAGTAATAGATATTAAGACTAAAATTTGGGTTCTGGTCTTGAGTACAAAAACACTGATTTATTGTTTTTTATTTGTTGGAATATTGTATAATATTAAGTTTCACTATGGCTCTGACCGTCAAAGAGTCTTGATAGCAGCCCGAGGAAGTTTTAATATCCAGGTGTGTCAGGGACAGCTGGATCTGGTAGCCCTCAGGAACGAAAAGGTCCCAGTACTTCAGCAAGTTGGGATGGTAAGGCCGGGGATACTGAGGAGACTGGACCTCCCCGTGCATTACAGGCTCAGAGTCAGGTAGCTGCCAGCACTCACTCACTGGCAAACACAGAAACCTGGAATTGTGAATAAACAGAGAGTTGAAACTCAAATGCTGCTGAGTTTATGCAAACAGAAAACGAACACATTTTTTTAATTTTCCAACCATGTAGTTTTGCTTTAGTTTTATTTAAATATCAATTCAGTTCAATTCAATTCAAACAACTTTACTCCCATAGGGCATTTCAGTTTCAGTCTACCAGTCGTAAAAAACAAAATAAAAACAAACAACCACAATCAATCAAACATTCAGACATGCTGTCAGTGACAACATATAAGCATTTGGGCACAGAGCAAAGCAGCAAATTCACAGGTCACCATGCATGGACCAAGTATGGACACTAATTAAAGGAATTAAATACCTAAGTAAATAATAAATAAGTAAATACACAATGCCTCTCAGGTCATTGGTTAGTTTTTCCATGGGGGGCGAGGTAGCACCATCCCAAGGGCATTTAACAGAATTCCTGACTCAGAACATGGTCAGAATGACCTGTCTAGCCTTCTGGACCACCCGTTTTTTCCAAAGGGAGCTCAGGTCTGTCAGCTGGACCCTAGTAATCTTGGACCAGATTTTAACAATGCTGCTGAGGCTATAGTAGTGCTATACAAAGGTGAAAAAAATTACCATGCTTACCATATAACACAGAAGGTCCACCCCATGTTTTCAACAAGTGTGTCCCTGTGCACAGTTTTAGGTAAAATGACATGAACGTCACGTGGCTGTAGTTTGTAGTATTTTGCAATGGAATTTAACCTCCAGGGTTTGTTTGTCTTGGCAAAAATAAATGCAGGTATGAATTGGAAAAGAACAGGGGCAGCAATGACTCAATAACTGACTAACCAAACTATAAGAATGAGGAGTAAAACAGAGTTTGTGTGCAGTAGAGTAGAAGAATCAGCACAGTGCACAGTACAATGAAAACTGTAAAAAGTGAATGGAAGGAGAGCCTGCCATCTTGGTCTAGCATTCACTAGTACTGTAGACATAGAGAGTAATAACCAACAATATGCAATAGTGGCATCTGTCAGTGTGCAAAGTATTACAGTGACAAGTTGGTAAGAGGGTGTTGATGTAGATGCTAATCTGGTTATCATATTTACCAGAAAGAAGATCTGTGTCTAATCTAAGATACATGCATGAAAAGGCACATGTAAGTCTGTAATATGTCACTTTATTAAAAATGCTTTTTGGGAGATTTGAATACAATGCGATGTCTTTACAATCAGTATGAAATTCATTCAGTGATTTTAGGATGTTTTGAAATGGTTCTTGTCATGAAAAGTAGACCACTTATTACCACTTGATCATGTTATTGTCAACTGGAAGATTATCTTAAATCATAGCTTTTTTGTGACACAACATGTATTGCAGAGTATAGTTATAGCAAAATTAGTTATCTTTTCTTATTTTATTGTAGATGTGTATGGTTTTACTTTTATTTCATCAACATATCTTCAAATCAATTTGTAACTGAAAGTTTCAGTTCTCCTGCATAGTCTTGTTGATCCAGTCCAGGTAGTTGGCAACTCTGGTGTAGACTCCATATGTTCCCTTCTGTCCACAGTTAACCCCCCAGCTGACAATCCCAGCAGCCCAGAACCGTCCGTCTTCACTCAGGGTGAAGGGACCTCCACTGTCACCTTGGCAGGAGTCCTTCTTACCTTCAGGGACTCCAGCACAAAACATGTTATTTGTCAGACTTGGTACATCACTCTTTGTCCTCTTCAACAAAGTGATTGAATTACTGCATGTCTCCTGCTCCACCACAGGGAGGTGCACGTACTTCAACTTATTTGTTAAAATCCGTGTGTTGCCGGCTGCTTCTGTAACACCAAAGCCGGACACCAGTCTAAAAACAAATGTAAGAGACAGTAAATGGTGATCTAAAAAATAACTTGTCAGAGTCTCCTGCCCAGAAGATTCACATATTGGCAAAATAAAGGGAAAAATCAAAAAGAAGATTTAAATTAAAGGTAAATTTATTCAGTTCATAAAACTAATAGCAAAGAAAATAAATAAAATACAAGAAGACATTAAATGTATTGAGCAGGATTATGAAATGAAACTCAGAAGTTGATTATTTACCCCATCATGCCAGTGACATATGTAGCACCTTCTGCAGGCAAACATACTGGCATAATAGATGAGTTGAATGTGATTGGGTCTTGCAGTTTGATCAAGGCAATGTCATTGTTGTAGTCTAAGGCATCTCGAGGTTGTTGTAGTCAGGGTGAACGTGGACAGAGGCGGCAAACACAGGAGAGAGACTCCCGGTTTTAATTTCAGTAAGTCCCATGTAAATCTACAAATCAACAGAATAGGAGAAAATAAATGTCAATTCAAACATCAAGGCAACAGGCTTGCAGATAACATCTATAGTAGCCTATTTACTCAGACTATCTTCCACCTAAAATAAGGCTGAATAGGTCATCTGTGCACGCAGCTTATTATATTTACACCTAGCTGCCATACCTTTATGGTGACCTGTCTAATATTGTGTAAGTCCACCTTTTGCCGCCAAAACAGCCCTGACCTGTCGAGGCATGGACTCTACTAAACCTCTGAAGGTGTGCTGTGGTATCTGGCACCAAGACCTTAGCAGTAGATCCTTTGAGCGCAGTAAGTTGCGAGCATGTCCCACAGATTCTTGATTGGATTGAGATCTGGGGAATTTGGAGGCCAAGTCAGCACCGTAAACTCATTGTTGTGTTGCACAGACGATTCCTGATTCCTTTGCTTTGTGGCACATTATCCTGCTAAACTGCCATCAGGGAATACCATTTCCATGAAAGGGTGTACATGGTCTTCAACAATGCTCAGGTAGATGGTCAGTGCCAAATTAACATCCATGGGAATGGCAGGACCCAAGGTTTCCCAGCAGAACATTGCCCAAAGCATAATATTGCCTCTGCCGGCTTGCCTTCTAGTGCATCGCGGTGCCATGTGTTCTCCAGGTAAGCAATGCACACGCACTCGGCCATCCACGTGATGTTAAAGAAATGTGATTCATCAGACCAGGCCACCTTCTTCCATTGCTCTGTGATCCAGTTCTGATGCTGACATGCCCATTATGGATACTTTCGGCTGTGACAAGGGTCAGCATGGGCACCCTGAGACCAGTCAGACCACCCATATGCAACAAACTGTGATGCACTGTGTGTTCTGACACCTTTCTATCATAACCAGCATTAACTTTTTCAGCAGTTTGACTTACAATAGCTCGTCTGTTGTATCAGACCACACAGGTCAACCTTCATTCCCAACATACATCAATGAGCCTATGCCCATGACCCTGCCGCCGGTTTTCCACTTTTCCTTCCTTGGACCACTTTTGATAGGTACTGACCAGGGTGCAAACTACAGGTGAGCCAGGGGGAGCCTTAATAAGACATCAGCTCCCCTAAAAGCATGATTTGTGATATTTTGGGGAGTCTCTAAAATATTGACAGCATGCCTTATTAACATTAATCTCAATATTTCTCTATCATCATGGATCATGCGGAGTGTCAGACTTCATCCAGCCAGAGGGAACGATTGCTCCGCGATCTTCTGTCCGTGGTCCGCCCCACTCCCTCTCTGGTACGGGTTGTGTCGCTAGTATGACCGATGCGCTGTGAACGGTTCGTGATTGTTCCCTCTGGTTGGATGAATATTACGCATGATCCATGCACTACTGCAGCTGGGGGCTCTCCACACGCAACTTTCTAAATTCTTCCCTCTCACAGAGAAAAGAAAGGTCTGGTCGCAAAGACAGCCGTAGCTGAGAGACATACATATGACAATAATGATAATTATTATTATTATTATAAGAAAACATGCCTGATACTTTCACAGTCAGCCCTAGGCCTACATGCTTGCAGCTATTAATGATTCAGCATTAAGAATCACAGTATATAAATAGATGGATGTGTCAAACACAGGACTTTTACCCAGGAGAAACTAAAACTCAACTCAAAGTCAAGGTTGACTTATTTTGACTTATGTGTGTTAATAAGTCATTATATGATTTAACTTAACTTAAGTAACTTACTTATTTAACCAAGTGGTTTTGGTTTTGGTGCCTTAACCTAATCAAACTGCATTTTGTGAGTCACATGATATAACCCAACTTCAGTTTCTACCACAGTGTTAACCAGGTGTTTCTTATTGTTACCATGATGACCATCCGGTACGCCTGTCACTGGTAGCCTACTCTCTCCAGCAGTCATATATGATATTTTGGGAATCATTGGCAAACCATCTATCCTACTATTTAGGTATGATGATGTATTGCCTTACCTGTATAACATCGTTTGATGCAACTTCTTTATGCTTAACGACATGAGCTGCAGTCATAATCCAGCGGTCTCCAATCACCATGCCTCCTCCTCTATCTCCTTGTACACTCAGTAACACTTGCCAGGGGATGGTATTTTCTGGAGCTTCACTTCCTCCAATGATCCTCTGATAGGCAGAGATGTGTTTTGTAGGCTGGCCACAGACTGGATGAGATAAATACATGTGTAAACTTTCACACAAGTACAGACACAATTAAAGAATAATTGTAGACAAATAACAAGATTATATTTGGCATGGTTTACCTGGTATACATGTTGGACTGACTACAATATCGTTGTTGGATCTCCACTTTCTGTCTGCTTCACAGGTGAAGCTAACTAAAGAGTAGAGAAAAGACAAAAGGAAAAAAATGGTTTGGCGTTAATCTTTAGCTTCAGTGAAGTAGAAGTGTACTCCAGGGTGTGTAAGTGCACCGTGACATCACCGGTGGTTGTGGTTACAGGTACAACAGAACACACTTTTGAGCACACCCATTAGTCATGCTTATGTTTTTCAGCTTGGTGTGTAATTACTCTTTAGGGACCATTAGCTTTGCATTAGCACACACCTAACCATTTTTCTAATACTGTGCTTGTAAAATGCACTTATGTAAATGCTTTAAAAAATATATTTTGTATTAAATGTATTTCCAGGATTCCATTGGTTTTCATTCATTTATGTACTATTGAAAACTGATTAGCACATTTTTTGCTTAAGTTGTGTATTCATCACATTAAACACCAAGTCTGCAAGACTTACTGTGAAATCAGTCTTTAGGCTACTTACACTGCATTACCACACTATGATGTGTAACAATGATGAAAATGAATGCATTTCCCCTTGAGGGATTATAAAACTCAAACAAGTTTCAAGAGTGTGCCAATGGAAACCAATTGCCAGTATGATTGGTAGGGCAAATCTAAAACACTACATTACACTCTGCACCATATTTACATGTAAATATCTTACCATTTACACCCCCAAGGAGAGAGTAAAATGGTTCATTACAGTGATACTGAACAACAGAACGGTACTGATTCTGAAAGCCAGACATGAAGGTCACTCCTCCATTCAGCAAAGGTTCAGGTTCTCCACAGTCAATTACTGTAGAAGAGCAAAACAAGAACATATTAATATTTTGCCAGTGACACAGGAAAATTATGAAGAAGACATAATCTGTGGTTGAATCACAACAAAGTTTCCATTAATTTTACAAATTTCTACATTTAAGGTAACATACTGTGGCATTCTGGCAAAGGGAGGTGCCACTGTGCATTGCTTTGGCACATGGTAGAGAAACTGTCCAGCTCCTGACCATCCTGACAGAAAAAGAAGGTAAAATGATAAAATATCAGCTCAGTATTTTTTTATATCATATACACAATGGCAAATAAACAAGTGCTGTGTGTTGATGTTAAGTATTAGACATAATAAGTTTCAGCTTACCATCATCAGCTTGTATCCTTGTTCACAGCGCACATAGACATAGTCTCTATAGAGATATTCGGTCAAGATAGGAGTGACCCTGCCCTTAGCTACATTACCGGGAAATGGACACCTCACCCCTACAAACACCAGAGACAAGCAGACATGTAACATCAACTGTATATCTATTGTTAACCGTTAACTGGCATCACACAATATGGCAATAACATACTGATTGCCAAAATGTTTTGACAATGACACTCATGACCTGGAAGGGCTATCAATTGCAGTTTAATTTCCAATTGGCTTATTTCTACTCTCATTCCTCTCTCCCTCACTGTTTGTGCTGTAGTCCAGGCTCCAGCCATTGCTCTGGCCGTCATTATCAGTGTGGTAGTCCAAAGTGACAGTGTTGGAGTTTGTGACTATCAGACCTGGTCTCGTTCCACCACACAGCTTCATGGGCTCTCTGTTTGGAATGGTTACCTTTTAAGAGAGGATTAGTACACAGCTCATTTATTGCATAAATAATCTGTTTGGTGCTCCGTTAATTTCCATTTATTCATAGAAAAATACATAGTGTTTGGAAGCTGCTTATCATTACCTATGGTCATTACCTGTAACCAGTGATGGAGACAGACTGGGCCTTGCAGAGTGTCAACACTCTCGATGTGGAAGTTGTCAGTGAAGTTAAGAGAGACAGTGAAGCCATTTTCTACAGAAATAATGTACTGACAGGACACTGCATGAGGTGGGGGGTTGGGATACCCTGGACTGAACAGATGTCCCTCTGGCTCATCAAATATACCACCGCCGCAGGACACTGCACAATCGGAAAAGGAAGAAAGTCGTTTTTCATACAATAGCCCTATAGACCTCTGTACAAGCACATGTACAGGTAAACAACCTGGCAACCTCAGTTTAATGACATGAATAAGAGAAGATGCACACAGTCACGATGTCTGGCTGTTGTTTGCCAAGAAGTCTGTGAAGGTTCTCAGTCATCCATGTCATAGTTATCCAAAGAAGGTTAAAGTTAAGTTGCCCTTGACTTTATGAACTTTATGTTGCTAAAATCAATATTTCCATGTTAACAGTGGCCCCGCAAATTTAACTGTGCTTTCTCTTGGCCATGTCTCTCTTGTAAAAGAAACTCTGTCTTAATGGGACTTCCCTGGTAAAATAAAGGTTAACTGAAAATAATTTAAAAAAACATCCCGATGAAAGTTCCCCTCAACTCTGTGGAGCTCAAAAGTAAGACCATCAGAAAAGTAATGAAACAATCATTTCAGTCAAATACAACAGGCCAGCAATAAATGTTATGTTAATGAAGGTTACAATGTTACATTTCTGCTGAAATATTAGAGAGGTGTTGATTCAACTGTACAGTCATTGTGGAGGCTGCAGTGGTGCTTTGTATTGCCTTGTATCGACGGCTTTTCGGTTATTATGTCCAACACTTTATATCAAACATTATAACCTTCATGAGGGTAGGATTTATTGCAGGACTGTTGTATTGCATTAGTTTTAGCTAGGTGTTCCTAATAAACTGGCAACAATCTTCTCAACTAACTTTTAAAAAACAAAGCAAATATGTTATTCCAGCAAAGCTTACTGATTGACCACGTGCTTCATTCATGTGTCACCATTCTTTCATCAGATGCTTACTAGTAAGATCTATTATATTATCCTTATTATTATTTTTTGTATTTGCAGACACTTTTAATTGACTATTCTGCTGATACCATCATCCCAATGTTGTTGCCATGTTAAGCTTTTGGTGTTTTTGTTAAGTGGGTTAACTGAGAAAAGTCTTTTCTACCAAATCTAATTGTAAAAATTTATGTCAAAAATGGTCAGTTCCAGGGACGTGCACAGGGGGGTTGCTCTGGTTGCCCGGGCAACTGCCCGTTTGCCTTTCCTGACTCAAGTTGCCCTTCCGAGAAAAAAAAATAACATAAAAAAATAATCGCGATCGCAAAGCCTCATTCACTTCCATTCGGGCACCGAAAGTGAAAGTCAGCAGGGGAAGGGCAAAATCTGTTTAAGTGGCTGCACTGCTGCAGCGCTGCCTGCACGTCAGTCGATTCTGTTCCCTACCGGAATTCCTGTTTCCTTCCTTTATGCAATCATACTACAACAAATCATGCGTAGTTTTGCCCAGTTACCATACGTGATACGTACCAACAGAAGTGAATACGAGCTAGAAGCGCAACTGAATGTACGGGAAGCCAAAAGGTTAAAAAAGGATTGTATTTTTTCCGAAATCTAAGCGTTTTTTATGTAATATTTTATTAGAAGCGAGTTTTCCCCATCTGTCAATTCAATCCAGATTATTTATTTTCAAATAAAAAAAAAAGGAAAAAAAATCAAAAATAATAATGATTAAAAAAACAATCAACAATAATATAAGGAACTCTTTTTCTCATATGTATTTTGGTGACATTTATATTGTTAAGTTGGAGGAATATTACAGGGGAAGGAAATACTATACTTTTCTGGACAGAATGAGACAGGAGCTTGAGAGAAGATTTTATGGGGAAGGGAAGACTCGGGACATTGTGATGTCACTGCAGAGACTCACTGACCCAGGGCAGTGGAAGGAAATTGGCCAAGGTGTTGATACAGCACATTCACTATGTGAGTTTTATGGACTTCAGGGGGAAGAGACCAACCTTCAAACAGAGCTGAGAGTCTTCCATGCATCTTACAAGTGTCCCAAGAGGACAGTCAAGTCTATGCTCGAAGTATTCAAGGAAAACAATGCTAACGTCATATTCCCCACACTATTCAAACTAATCAAAATATATGCCACTCTACCCGTGTCCACTGCAACGGTAGAACGTTCCTTTTCAAAGTTGAAGCTGGTCAAATCAAGGCTCAGAAATCAGTGTGGTCAAGAGAGGCTGTCTGACCTCCTCCTGCTGGCGATAGAGAAGGACATAGGAATTTTTTCAGGTCAGAGCAACTGCCCTTCAAAATTCCTGTGCACGTCCCTGGTCAGTTCCTTGACAAAAGTGTCTCTGACTGAAATAGATGTCCGGTGAGTTAAAGTAGTCGAAAATTGAGTCACAACAGTTTGACAAAGCATGTTCCTCCTTCCTAGTCCTGAGTGCTCTAATGTGTACATACATGGGAAGTGTGTATCTGCACAATACTCACACACACAGGTGCGCTGGTCTGAGCGAAGCTCGAAGCCGTGGTGACAGGAGCAGAGGTATGAGCCAAGGGTGTTTAGGCAGATCTGAGAGCAGAGTGGATCTGAGCCATCTCCAGGTTCTGGCGCTGAACACTCATCTATGTCTGATAATGAGAGAGACGTGAAGTCAGTGGGAGGTGGCTCAGTAGTGGAAGAGTAAAACGACAGGAAAGCTGACAGAAATTGAATAAGTGCTACCTATTGCCTGGTATTGAGCAGAGAAGCCCACGTTCTGGTGGCGCTCTGGGTTGTTGTCGTCCGTCAGGAAAATGAGGGTGAGTCTGTTTCCTGGAGACAAAATGGGATGGTTGCCTGGATGATGCCCATCAGCAGAATTCTCATGGCCACAAAACTTCCCCAGGACCTTTCCATCATAGAGAACCTGAAGGATCGGGGATACATTTGATGTGCAAACCCAAAGTGTGTCTGGGCTCAGTTATTCTGAACACAATCATTAGAAAGTTACTCATTGGAAAAATGCTGACAAGGATGCAATACACTATGCAGCATTTATCAGCAGCAGAATATGTTGCAGTGTTGCAGTTGAGTCACCCGGTGTGGGTCACAAAGTCTCAAATCCTCTCATTACTAAAAGCTACATTTATCTGGAGGCCAGAGGCACAACACCCGGTACCAGATCACTTAAGAACGTGAAGTCATCAATAGTCATGCCTGAGTCAGTTTGTCAAAACTGGCACTCGAGTCATACTTAGGTTTAGAACTGAAATATTAGAACACTGGTCTGTTGTTTGAGATATCAATGTGTTGAAATGTGACTCTGACTGTAAGGGCGTCGTAATGGCAGCCTGCAGAAGCTTCAATGTCCAGGTGTGTGAAGGTGATTCGGATCTGGTAGCCCTCGGGCACACTGAGGTCCCACTGCTCCTGCAGGTTGGGAGGGTAAGGCTGGGGATACTGGGGGGACTGGACCTCCCCATACATTAGAGGCTCTGAATCAGGCAGCCGCCAGCACACACTCACTGACACATACAGAAACCTGGAAAAGAATAGAGAGAGTTCGATCTGTTTATCAGTTTGTGGACATCTGAGCTGCTGGTCCAAAGTTGATGTAAACAGAGAAAGAACAAACATGGTGACACAATCAACACAAATGTTGCAACCGTATAACATTGTCGAGGCTTCATATATGGCATACTGAGAGATGGATCAACTTATAAAATACTGGTCATCTGTAATATTGGTTTTACAGAAGAGAATAAATGATGGAAAAAGAAGCAGCTCTACAATGATAGAAAGCATACGCAGCAAATTTTGAAATCAAGCTAGAAATAACTACAAATACTTCAAAAACGATTTAAGTACAGAACAAATGGGTTTAAAATTCCATCTAAACTTACCCGATGAAACAGAAAGTCCACCCCATCTCTGCATTAAAATTCTATCCGTGAGTGAACTGATCCACTGTTGCAGCAGCAAATGTCTCACAATCAAGTGAAACATTAATGTCACAAAGTCTGTCGTTTCCAGTGTTTAGCAACACTGCATTAATGCCAGGAATATGTGTTGTTTGTCTTGGCAAACAACACATATTCCTAAATCATCTAAAAAAGAGAATAACAAAGATCTTGATAATTAGACAACTCATATTATTTATATTTTTTAAGATTATTATCTATTGAGAGTAACGTAAAATATAAAGAACTAGCTTGAATTTGTTTTTAAACCGCTCTCAAGCTTTATCTCCATATTTCAAACTCTGGGTCATTCACCCACAAACCATTCTACCACTAGAGGAGGCTATTAGACTTTTTCAGCTTACACAGAAGCAATGGCCTTTCACTTTAGACCAGGCAGACATGTTGGTATAACATTTGGGAATCAAAACGCCAGGTGAAGCAGCTAATTAAGGCAGCTGTATCTTGCTTGCACCATGGCAAAGCATAGGAGTAAAATGAGCACAGTGTTCCCTTTCCCTTAAAAGCAACATCACATTGAGACCATACCTGACCATGTCACTGGGGTTGATCATGGCCATAAAACTGTAGTTCTGCCTCCTCATTATCATATGATAAAAAAAAGAAAACATGCATAAATGCAAATATGACAGTAAAACTAAAGTGGAGAATCGTGAAAATCAAAATAGAGAAAACTACATGTAAATACAGAAATTCAATGGAAAAGGAAGCTTTAACTGATCCTGACCAGACTGATGTTTCAAATCCATTGACACCACTACGTGGTAGTAGAGCATTAATTGTTCTCCAACTACTACAACCTCACATGAGGAAGAGACATCCGAGCCATTTTTTAAAGAGAGCAACTAAGATACGTTTTTAGAATATAGTCAAAATTGTAATCAGTAATCATACTGAAGTGGTGAAAGAATTGCATTAAAACAAATCACTACAGTGGCCTGGAAAATGTGTGTAATGCTCTATCATACCATCAACACTGAATCCTCAAGCTCCTGAAACTCTGAAACTGCTTATTGACCATTACAAGACAGTGGGACTGAGATTCTGGTTGTCTGAACATGTGCATTACTCATGTAAAGCTCTTCCAGGCTGTTGGTACAAACAGAACTATATTTTTCTAGTCCACATATCATATCATAAGTTAAGATATCTCTTCCAGCTGTATTGTTTTGTGTTAATTATTTAGACAACAGAATAATTTCTTTTAAAAGGTAATGAGAAGATTGTAATTTAAACTGCAAACAACAACATGAGTTACTGAAGTTATTGTTTTACTTGTGTGAACAATGTTGTCTGGTGAACACATTATCACTGAAACACACTGCACTGAAGATCATTTTAATTCATTTATTTGTGTTTTTTAATACGCTTGCTATATCATGAAATACATACAGTATCAAAGCTAATTTCAACCTCCTAGTATTCAAAATGTGTGTCTTAGTCTCTTATTGTAGTATAGTAGTGGCACATGTATAAATGATAAAATTAATGAAGTA
Source organism: Micropterus salmoides (assembly GCF_014851395.1). NCBI lineage: Eukaryota > Metazoa > Chordata > Actinopteri > Centrarchiformes > Centrarchidae > Micropterus > Micropterus salmoides. Next base: position 16,541 of record NW_024044740.1, read on the forward strand.
TTCCAATGTATGGAGGTCCTGAAAGAAAATTATGTGTCTCAGCTGTTAATGATTAAAAGACAAAAAACTAGTATATTGTTAAGATTGTCAAAACACACATTCTCTGCAGCTGATTTGCAAATTCCTTTAATACACAAGTGAAGTATGAATTCGTAATGTGATCAGAGCTTCGTGATAATAATGGTGGTACATTTGAATACAAGACTGTATTCTTTGTGTTCATAAACATTTTTTTATTTCAAAGATCTGAATCAGTCCTGACATGGATTACGTTATTATGGTTAGTAGCAAAGTATTTTCTCCCTCATCTTTTTTTTTCTATTGTGTCTATTGTCTTCTTAATCCAGTCAACATAATTTTCCACCTTGGTATAATAACCCTTGTACTGCCTTTCTTCACAGGGAGGTCCCCAGGACACAATGCCAGTCAGATAATAAGGCTCCATGCCTTCAGCCAACATAGGCAAAACAAACGGACCTCCACTGTCTTTCTGGCAGCTGTCCTTTCCGTCCGCTCCAGCACAGAACATATTGTTAGTGAAAAGCATGCGTTTCTTAGTTGATGTTAAAGGGGTATCCTCACACTCTGCAAGGGGTTTGACCCCAATATGAGCATATTTTAACTGGGCAGATGTGACAAAACGTGTTGCATCTTCTTTTTTTATTTGCACTTCTGTCTTCCCCCAGCCTGACACAGTCCCTAGCTCATTTTCCACCCAACTTCTCTTTACCTCTGGCAGACAAATGGGAATGAGGTTTGGGCCTAAATTCACTCTGGAAGAAAATCTGATAAGAGCAATATCATTGTCAAAACTGGTGCGATCTTCAATGCCCTTGACGTAGTCGGGATGAATTATGATCCTTTCACTGTCCACGACAACTACATCAGACAACCTATCTGCTGTTCTTCCATCTATCAGTCCACCATACAGGCGCAAAGAGGTTTCCTCTATGTCTTCCACAATCACAGCTCCTGTGACCGCCCATCGGTCATTGATCAGTGATGCTCCTCCTCTTCTTGGCTCTTTTATCAAGAGATGCCATGGTATCTCTCCCAGCTTTGCATTCTTACCTCCCAATATTCTGCCTGTACTTGCAGGGTGTTTTTCAGGCTTCCCACACACTGAAATACAGAAAGAGTAATCAAAAGATCCATATTCAAATTCAAATGATGGCTAATATGAGAAATATAAGAAAGCAATTTAAAGGCGTACTTTCAGTGCATTTGGGCAGCTCTGTCTTGCCACCATCTGATACCCACTCACCAGTGGCATTGCAAATGTAGGTCTCTGAAAGATTAAAGAATGCATATTGGTGAAACAATAATAAAACCAGAAATACTATTCTTATAAGTTAGTTTAGGAAAGGAAACAGAAAAGGGATGTGTACAGTCATTTAGTAATCACCATCTCCTTCCAGTGTGTAGTACTTTGAACTGCAGTTAAACTGGATCTGGTCTTTATACTGAGTGTGTGCTGAGCCAACCAACTGAAGGATGCCATCTTCTGGGATACCAGGAAACCGCAATCCACAGCTACATGAAAGAATGTGTGTGGGGGGTAAACATTAAAGACAGCTCAAGAACTTTCCAGAAAGACGATTGGTTGCAGTCAGACTCACGTTCACACATGTAAGTGGGAGTCCATACGCCTGTACTCTGGCATGTTGTCAAATACTCTGATGAAAGTGTCTGGGTGAAATGAAACAAAAAAAATAAACAACTATAACACATAAACACACATACATAAATTTTAGGTATGACATAAAAAACACATTTTGGACTTAAACACTGACAGTGATGTACAGGTTTTGATTGGGAGGGGAACAGTATTTCAAAGTGATGTTCCTCTCTTTTTTTATGGTGTAATGCCCAGGAGTTGGATGATAATGGGGAAGATGTATATTCTTTGCTTGTCAGGTTGTTTATGAATTGACATCAGAGTGGATTATAAAGAAGTTATGAAATACACTTGGTAAGCTGTGATTTTGAGACTGCAATTATACAAAAGACACATGTTTGATATATATTGATGCTGAAAATGGATAACAGATTTACTTTCTTGAACAGGGGAACTGAAGATTGATAGCAATTTGACACAGTTACCAATCTTAAAATGTATTTTGGGTTATAATTACTACCCAAACGATGTTACAGTATGATACAGATACATTACAGTGTTAAAAGACTGGATTGATTTACCACTGGTCAAACTTTTCTTATAATGCCCAACGACATCATGATTTTTTTGCACACATACTCAATGTGGTCTTTACAGGACAGTTTTTCATCTACTAATAAACCCAACATTTTTGACTTAATGTGAGGGTGACACGGTGGTACAGTGGTTAGCACTGTCGCCTCACAGCAAGGATGTTGTGGGTTCAAACCCCTGTTGCTCTGGCCTTTCAGTGTGGAGTTTGCATGTTCTCCCTGTGTCCGCATTGGTTCTCTCCGGGTGCTCTGGCTTCCTCCCACCATTCAAAGACATGCAGGCTAGGTTAATTGGTGTCTCTAAAATTGTCCTTAGGCATCCAACATCCTGAAGGCCGTGAAAACAGTGAAGTCTGGAAATCAGAATTTTGTGCCTTCGATAAGTTTCAAAATATACCAGTTGTACATTATCGTCCTACGCTGTGGTGATTTTATCTATAAGCTGTAACAGAGCCATATGTTGAGTATTGTTGTCAAAATCCATGTTGGTGTTTATTCAGGATATTGTTATCATTCAGGTGTTTTAACATTATTGCATTGACTAGCTTTTCCAAAACTTGAGAGAAATTGGTCGGTAAATAGTGAAAAGGTTAGGATCCCCTTCCTTAAATAACGGCATGACCTTTGCAACTTTCAGATCTTTTGGGACAACTCCACTTTTTAAAGAGATTGAGAGAACCTAATTGATACCACTTCTTTTAAAAGCTTGGCCTTGATTTCAGCATGACCTGCTGTAGCACTGTTAAGGTTGACAATAATGTCAAGCACTTCTCTGGATGTAGGGGGTTCAAATCTACACAATGCGGGAAAGTAACCACTAAGTTCTATCCACATTGGCAAAGAAGCCATTTAATCTATTTGCTATGTCAAAAAGGTTAGTAACAGAAATATCACCATCAGTAAATTGAGATGAGTTTTCACAGAAGCCTTTTTTTTTATTAAGTAATTGATTGATGCTGTTCCATGTGGATTTATGTTATTGACAGACTATTTAAACTTGTCCAAGTAGTATTTATTTTTTGCTATACAGAGTAGATGTGAAAATATACTTTTGTATTGTTTGTTTGTATCAGAGTTGGACGTTGCAGACATCTTTTTATATTATTTTTTTTTTCTTTAAAGAGGATTTTAATAATCCTGAAGAGAACCATGGTTTACCAACAGATTGGCCTGACTTGATCTTAGACTTAACTAGAGGAAAGCACTTACTAAATGTAGAGTTGAGTATTTGTAAAAATGGGAATTCCAATTCAGCATCATGTTGAAAATAAATATCATCTTATGGAACATCTTTAGACATTCTTTCTATACCACCAGTTGTTGAAGTTAAAGGAAATGTAGGGAATAGGGCTAAAATGTCTGTGTGCAATATCCCTGAGTAGTATACATAATAAAAAGAAATAAAATATTATCGATAAGGATGGCAGTTGTGTTTGTCACTCTTAACTTGATTAGCTGAACAGTGGCTTTAATACATCAAATGTAAAGCTATTAAAGGTTCTGGTTGTCTGTACACTCACAGAATTCACAACATAGCCAAGATCACAAGTTACTGTCACTGTTTCACCCTGAGAATATTCTGGTTGCTGAGGAGTCACAGTGGAGTGTGGGGTTACCACTGCTGGACAGACCTTGTCTGCAATTAACATGTGAAAAGAACAATTATGATCATTTTCCATAAAACAACTCCATACCAAATATTCTTTTCTCATTTTGTCACAGGTGAGGAAGCTCAGTACCTCTGGTTTTGAAGTGGAGAGAGAAGCCTTTGTTTGTGCCAAAGCCATCCGAGATGAAGCGGATTTGGACATGGTTTGAGTGGGTGAGGAAGGGAGATGGGGGAGGCGTGTGGCCACAGAACGGCCCCAGAGTCCCAGAGGGAGTCTCAATCTGCAAACAAAACAATAAAGGTATTCTATTCCCTATACCAGGAAGTCAAATAAACATTTCAAGCAGCTCCCAGAAAAGATTACTTAAAAGCAGGGGATGGATACAAGTATTTGAATATCAGTTAAATCAATCATTAAGAAAGGAGAATGCACAACTGTACAATGCCAATAAAAGTATTCACCCCCCTCGGATGTTTCACCCTTTTGTTTCTTTTATATAAGAAATCATGGTCAATATAATTTGGCTTTTTTGACAAGAATTTGCAAAACAAATTATCAAAGTAAAAAACAGATTTTTACAAACTAATGTCAATTAATTAACAATATATAAGGTAATATATAAGGTAAAGAAGATGCATAAATATTTTCCCCCTTCAGGTCAGTATTTAGTAGCTGCGTCTTTGGCTGCAATTACAGCACTGAGTCTGTGTGGATACAATCAGGCTGGCATATGAGACACTGCGATTTTTCTCAATTCTTCCTTGCAAAACAGTTCAAGCTCTGTGAGGTTGCTCGGGGATCAGCCGTGAACAGCTCTTTAAGTGGTCTCTCAGTTTGTGAGGATGGCTATCTCTAGGCAGATTTAAACAAGTGCCATACTCCAACCATTTCTGAATGATGGATTTAACTCTGTGGGATGTCCAGTGAGTTGGAAATCTTTTGTAGCCATCTCCTGACTTGTAATTTTCAATGATCTTTTCTCTGAGTGTCTTTGAATGTTCTTTTTTCTTCATGTTGCAATTGTAGTAGAAATACCGTTGAACCAGAGACTGATACAGGTGTTTTTTATACTACAACCACTTGACAGACATCAGCTGAATTCAGGTGATCTCCTTTTCACTAACTGTGACACTGCTGGCATCAACTAGCTGGACTTCTGTTGAATTCGGTCAGTCACTTGAAAGGGGGAGAATATATTGCAATCATCTTATTTACCTTAAATATTTTTAATTATTTGACATTAGTTTGTAAAAAATCTGTTTTCACTTTGATATTAAAGAGGGTTTTTTTTTTTTTGCAAATTCTTGTCAAAAAAGCCAAATTATATTGACCATGATTTCTTATATAAAAGAAACAAATGGGTGAAACATCCAAGGGGGTGAATACTTTTTATATGCATTGTAAATCTGCCAATGGGGCGGGCTGTCTTCAAAAACTGACTGACAAGAAGGAGCCGAGTGAGGGAGGATATCAGACCTCTGAAGGCTGGGACTGGAGTGATTGTGCAGACTACAACCAAGACCCACTATTATAATGAAACTCACATGATATCTGGGCTTCAGTTTGCCAGAATGCACATGAGAGACTCTGAAGTCAGCTGGTCATTTTGTCCATTAGACAAAACACAGTGTTACATTGCACATCACCAAAAACATAGCACCCCCACTGTGCAGTATCATGTTGTGGGGATGCTTCTCTGCAGCGTGCTCTGAAAGGCTTGTAAAGGAAGAAGGCTAAAATGAATAAAGCAAAATGTGGGGACATCCTGGAGGAAACCCTGATGCTGTCTGTAAGGACTCATCTTTGGAGAATATTAGTTTTCTGGCATTAAAAAATCAGTCAGACTACAGATCCAGAAAAATAAAGAAAAACTGCTGTGTCCAGATGTGGAAAGAGAACTATCCATACAGACTCAAGGCCATACTTTCTGCCAAAGATGTCTACTAAACTAACTGGCCTGGAGGAGGTGTTAACAGGTATTTGTAGTCTATATTTGTAATTAATTTAGATCAATTTGAAAAGATATGTTTTCACCTTTTCTGTGGATCAGCATCAAAAGGAGCACTGTAAAATATACTTTAATTCAAAGTTGTAAGTACATGTACATGACATTTTTCAAGGCAGTTAGATATTTTATGCAAAGGCAAACAAAATTCAACATGTGTAACACAGACAGCCTATGAAATGGCCAAAATATAGGATAAAATAAATGAAAAAAGGCATGTGTAATAGTTATCAAATCCATAATTTGAACACTTTCGTCTGAACTTTCCTTTGTAAAGTTCTATGTTTTAGAAAGACACATACCCATGAGGTAGGCCTACATACATAGTCTGACTCAAAACCTACTGTCAGTGCATCTATGCATTGGCCATCAGGGCTTTGTTCCACATCAAAATCTTCAGAGAAGTGCAGCTCCAGCCACAGGTGGGCCTCCACAGACAGGGTGTGCTGACAGTTGGCATTCTCTGCGTATGAAGCAGGCCAGGAAGGACTGGATATGTTACCGCTGTTCATCCCTGACAGATCTTCAGTACAACTCACTGTGTTGTAGATAAGAGTTCATTTTCACCATCATTATCATTTTAACTAACAATATCATAGGTATACATTATCAGCCCCATCCCCTGCACCATCATTTGCCTGCCTCTGCTTTCTCTGTTTTCCCATTTTCACTTCATGCTTTTACATTTGTTCATCTGGACTGATAATTCTCATTCTGAACACTGTTGATCCTAAAGATGAGATGAGGTGTACAAGTGCCAGTCTGTCAGTGTCCTCTAATTTGTCAAAGTCTGAGGGAACAATTAAATAAAGGAAAAACATGACAATAAAGACAGCTGAAAGGAGATGTTGGTGATTGGCTTATTTAGCTGATGCTCTTATCCAAAACGACTTACACTTGCTATATATGTCACATATGCACCGCTGGAGCATCTAGGGGTTAAGTGTCTTGCTCAGGGACACATTGGTGGATGTCGTGGTGGGAATCAAACCAGGGTCTCCCACACCAAAGGCATGTCTCTTATCCACTGCTCCATTGCCACTCCAGCTTAGCTTAGCATAAAGACTGGAAACAAAGGGGAAACAGCCAGCCTGGCTCTGTCCAAAGCTAACAAAAACTACCTACCAGGCCCTCTGAAGCTCACTGATTTGAATGTTATATCTAATTTGTTATCCTAGGGTAGCTGTCTCCCCTGTTTCCAGTCTTTGTGCAAAGCTAAGCTATCTGTCTTCTGGCTGTAGCCTCCTATTTACCAGACACACATTCGAATGATGTCAATCCCCTCATCTAACCAGCAAGACAGCAAATACATGTATTATGTCAAACTATTTATTTAATGATTTTATTTAGCAGCTACATCTTACAATGACTCTACAACTCTACTGTCAATACACTGCCTCTCAGCCATCATGTGGCCTATTGTTAAATAATAAAAAGAAACTTTGCTTTTCTTTGTAGCAGAAGATAGTGGGGAGTTAATTGTATGTTCAGTCACCTTGAGCTGAACCTCTTTATTGCATTAAAGCCAAAATCATTTACTGTATCAATTCTACCCCCTTGGGATTGTAATGATAAAGTTAATAATTGGATCTTCACCACTGACACATACTGAGTCTAAGTTGTTGTATCCCATACAGGATTTTCTGATTATTGTTGTGTGTGCTGTAGTCCAGGTTCCAGCCGTTGCTTGGTCATCATTATCAGATTATCAGACCTGGTCTCCTTCCACCACACAGCTTCATGGGTTATATCGATTATAAAAGTAAGCCATCGTGAATGGAGGATTTATTGCAGCACTGCTGTATTGAACTGCAGTATTTTTAGCTAGGTGTTCCTAATAATCTGGCAACTTAGTTTACATCAATCTTCTTAACTAATTTAAAGCAACTAGCAAATAAGCATATTTCCAGCAACCCTGACTGAGCAGGTTTGAATGTTTTTGTTGAGTGGGGATTACTTCTAGCAGACTACTTGTTGCTGCTCAGATTTTGTCAGAGCTCATACAAAGAGCAAAGCCCTTTCTGACAAAACTAACTGTAACCATTTTAGTCAAAAAGTGTCTCTGGCTGAAATAAATGTTGGTGTGAGTCAACGTAGTCGAAAATTGAGTCACAGTTTGACTAAGCATTGTTCCTCCTTCCTACACGTCCTGACTGCTCTAATGTGTACTTACATGGGAAGTGTGTATCTGCACAATACTCACGCACACAGGTGCGCTGATCTGAGTGAAGCTGGAAGCCATGGTGACAGGAGCAGAAGTATGTGCCAAGGGTGTTTAGGCAGATCTGAGAGCAGAGTGGATCTGAGCCATCTCCAGGTTCTGGCGCTGAACACTCATCTATGTCTGATAATGAGAGAGACGTGAAGTCAGTGGGAGGTGGCTCAGTAGTGGAAGAGTGAAATGACAGGAAAGCTGACAGAAATTGAATAAGTGCTACCTATTGCCTGATGCTGAATAGAGAAGCCCACTTTCTGGTGGCGCTCTGGGTTGTTGCCATCTGTCTGGAAAATGAGGGAGACTTTGTCTCCTGGAGACATAATGGAATGGTTGCCTGGGTGATGCCCATCTGTGCAATTCTCATGGCTACAAAACTTCCCCAGGACCTTTCCATCATAGAGAACCTGAAGGATCGGGGATACATTTGATGTGCAAACCCAAAGTGTGTCTGGGCTCAGTTATTCTGAACACAATCATAAGAAAATCACTCATTGCACAAATGCTGACAAGGATGTAATACACTATGCAGCATTTATCAGCAGCAGAATATGTTGCAGTGTTGCAGTTGAGTCACTATACCTCAAGGCAATAAAACGCCAATGTTGTTTACAACTGCCTCCAAACAAAAATCTAAATTATTGAAGGTTAAATTCTTCTTCTAAACAGGTCATGGTTCTTGGTTGGTGTTTTGTGTTTCATGTTAATGGTTTTAATTTTGAAGGTTATTAGTCTTTTGTGTCATTGTGTTTGCTTTCTTTGTCCTTTGCCAGTGATTGTTTAGGTTTTCCTCTTGTGTTCCTTCCCAGCTTTCTTGATTATTTGCACCTGTCTCATTTCCTTGATTGTCTTAGTGGTTTCACCTGGTTGCCATTTTGTTCAGCCCTACTAGTGTATTTAAGTGGTTTGATCTGTTCACTCTTTGTCAGTCCATTGTTTCACTCCAGTGTTTCACCAGAGTTCTCCAGAGATTCTTGTGCCTCCTTTTTGTGGATTTTA
>NW_024044741.1:0-21440 GCF_014851395.1 Micropterus salmoides
ACTCAGTGTGTACAGGCTAAAACAGCCTGCTTCTACCTTTTAGAGGCTTTCATGTAGAAATCTCTGAGTTGAGCTCCAAATGGCTTCAAACTTACCCAGAAGACTCACAGAGACAACACCATCAAGAATCTTGAATCTCAACCTTCTGCCGCCTTTCCCAAGCTAGTTTTTTCAGGGGCCACATAGAGGCCCCAAATCACAAAAGCTCAAATCACGTCCCCACCCATCATACATTGTATTTTGGTATTAAAACTCCATTTAGAACTTATTAGGTGGTTGTTAGATCATAAAGTCCAGAAAAGGAGCTTTACACACTCGCTTAGGCTTGAGAAGCAAGAGAGTCCTGTTCAGTGAAATATGGGTGTATCAAATTGGTATTTTTTGTGTGTAAAGAAGAAATCTGGTGAAACACTCTGCCCTGTGACGATCTGTGTAAACAACAGAAAGTCAGTTAAATTTGACTCCAAAGTACAACAGGTCACTGGAAGCCATCAACTCAGTGTATAGGCTAAAACAGCCTGCTTCTACCTTTTAGAGGCTTTCATGTAGAAATCTCTACATTAGTCCTGTTCAGTGAAATATGGCTGTATCAAATTGGTTTTTTGTTGTAAAGAAGAAATCTGGTGAAACACTCTGCCCTGTGACTGATCTGTGTAAAACAAGAAAGTGAGTTAAATTTGACTCCAAAGTCTAAGAGGTCACTGGAAGCCATCAACTCAGTGTGTACAGGCTAAAACAGCCTGCTTCTACCTTTTAGAGGCTTTCATGTAGAAATCTCTGAATTGAGCTCCAATGGCTTCAAACTTACCTAGAAGACTCACAGAGACAACACCATCAAGAATCTTAATCTCAACCTTCGGCCGCCTTTCCCAAGCTAGTTTCTTTCAGGGGCCACATAGAGGCCCCAAATCACACAGCTCAAATCAGCGTCCCACACCCATCATACAGTTGTATTTTTGTATTAAAACTCCATTTAGAACTTATTAGGTGGCTGTTAGCTCATAAAGTCCCAAAAGGAGCTTTACACACTCGCTTAGGCTTTGAGAAGCAAGAGAGTCCTGTTCAGTGAAATATGGGTGTATCAAATTGATATTTTTTGTTGTAAAGAAGCGATCCAGTGAACGCTCTGCCCTGTGACTGATCTGTGTAAAACAACAGAAAGTGAGTTAAATTGGCTCCAAAGTCCAACAGGTCACTGGAAGCCATCAACTCAGTGTGTACAGGCTAAAACAGCCTGCTTCTACCTTTTAGAGGCTTTCATGTAGAAATCTCTGAGTGAGCTCCAAATGGCTTCAAACTTACCCAGAAGACTCACAGAGACAACACCATCAAGAATCTTGAATCTCAACCTTCTGCCGCCTTTCCCAAGCTAGTTTCTTTCAGGGGCCACTAGGGCCCCAAATCACAAAAGCTCAAATCAGCGTCCCACACCATCATACAATGTATTTGGTATTAAAACTCCATTTAGAACTTATTAGGTGATTGTTAGATCGTAAAGTCCACAAAAGAGCTTTACACACTCGCTTAGGCTTGAGAAGCAAGAGTCCTGTTCAGTGAAATATGGCTGTATCAAATTGGTATTGTTTGCTGTAAAGAAGAAATCTGGTGAAACACTCTGCCCTGTGACTGATCTGTGTAAAACAACAGAAAGTGAGTAATGTGACTCCAAAGTCCACAGGTCACTGGAAGCCATCAACTCAGTGTACAGGCTAAAACAGCCTGCTTCTACCTTTTAGAGGCTTTCATGTAGAAATCTCTACATTAGTCCTGTCAGTGAAATATGGCTGTATGAAATTGGTATTGTTTGCTGTAAAGGAGAGATCTGGTGAAACACTCTGCCCGTGACTGATCTGTGTAAAACACAGAAAGTGAGTTAATTTGACTCCAAAGTCCAACAGGTCACTGGAAGCCATCAACTCAGTGTGTACAGGCTAAACAGCCTGCTTCTACCTTTAGAGGCTTCATGTAGAAATCTCTGAGTTGAGCTCCAAATGGCTTCAACTACCCAGAAGACTCACAGAGACAACACCATCAAAATCTGAATCTCAACCTTCTGCCGCCTTCCCAAGCTAGTTTTTTCAGGGGCCACATAGAGGCCCCAATCACAAAAGCTCAAATCAGCGTCCCACACCCACATACAATTGTATTTTGGTATTAAAACTCCATTTAGAACTTATTAGGTGGTTGTTAGATCATAAAGTCCAGAAAAGGAGCTTACACACTCGCTTAGGCTGAGAAGCAAGAGAGTCCTGTTCAGTGAAATATGGGTGTCAAATTGGTATTTTTTGTTGTAAAGAAGAAATCTGGTGAAACACTCTGCCCTGTGACTGATCTGTGTAAAACAACAGAAAGTCAGTTAAATTTGACTCCAAAGTACAACAGGTCATGGAAGCCATCAACTCAGTGTGATAGGCTAAAACAGCCTGCTTCTACCTTTTAGAGGCTTTCATGTAGAAATCTCTACATTAGTCCTGTTCAGTGAAATATGGCTGTATCAAATTGGTATTTTTGTTGTAAAGAAGAATCTGGTGAAACACTCTGCCCTGTGACTGATCTGTGTAAAACAACAGAAAGTGAGTTAAATTTGACTCCAAAGTCTAAGAGGTCACTGGAAGCCATCAACTCAGTGTGTACAGGCTAAAACAGCCTGCTTCTACCTTTTAGAGGCTTTCATGTAGAAATCTCTGAATTGAGCTCCAAATGGCTTCAACTTACCTAGAAGACTCACAGAGACAACACCATCAAGAATCTTTAATCTCAACCTTCGGCCGCCTTTCCCAAGCTAGTTTCTTTCAGGGGCCACATAGAGGCCCCAAATCACAACAGCTCAAATCAGCGTCCCACACCCATCATACAGTTGTATTTTTGTATTAAACTCCATTTAGAACTTATTAGGTGGCTGTTAGCTCATAAAGTCCACAAAAGGAGCTTTACACACTCGCTTAGGCTTTGAGAAGCAAGAGAGTCCTGTTCAGTGAAATATGGTGTATCAAATTGATATTTTTTGTTGTAAAGAAGCGATCCAGTGAACGCTCTGCCCTGTGACTGATCTGTGTAAAACAACAGAAGTGAGTTAATTTGGCTCCAAAGTCCAACAGGTCACTGGAAGCCATCAACTCAGTGTGTACAGGCTAAAACAGCCTGCTTCTACCTTTTAGAGGCTTTCATGTAGAAATCTCTGAGTTGAGCTCCAAATGGCTTCAAACTTACCCAGAAGACTCACAGAGACAACACCATCAAGAATCTTGAATCTCAACCTTCTGCCGCCTTTCCCAAGCTAGTTTCTTTCAGGGGCCACATAGGGGCCCCAAATCACAAAAGCTCAAATCAGCGTCCCACACCCATCATACAATTGTATTTTGGTATTAAAACTCCATTTAGAACTTATTAGTGATTTAGATCGTAAAGTCCACAAAAGGAGCTTTACACACTCGCTTAGGCTTGAGAAGCAAGAGAGTCCTGTTCAGTGAAATATGGCTGTATGAAATTGGTATTGTTTGCTGTAAAGAAGAAATCTGGTGAAACACTCTGCCCTGTGACTGATCTGTGTAAAACAACAGAAAGTGAGTTAAATTTGACTCCAAAGTCCAACAGGTCACTGGAAGCCATCAACTCAGTGTGTACAGGCTAAAACAGCCTGCTTCTACCTTTTAGAGGCTTTCATGTAGAAATCTCTACATTAGTCCTGTTCAGTGAAATATGGCTGTATGAAATTGGTATTGTTGCTGTAAAGGAGAGATCTGGTGAAACACTCTGCCCTGTGACTGATCTGTGTAAAACAACAGAAAGTGAGTTAAATTTGACTCCAAAGTCCAACAGGTCACTGGAAGCCATCAACTCAGTGTGTACAGGCTAAAACAGCCTGCTTCTACCTTTTAGAGGCTTTCATGTAGAAATCTCTGAGTTGAGCTCCAAATGGCTTCAAACTTACCCAGAAGACTCACAGAGACAACACCATCAAGAATCTTGAATCTCAACCTTCTGCCGCCTTTCCCAAGCTAGTTTCTTTCAGGGGCCACATAGAGGCCCCAAATCACAAAAGCTCAAATCAGCGTCCCACACCCATCATACATTGTATTTTGGTATTAAAACTCCATTTAGAACTTATTAGGTGGTTGTTAGATCATAAAGTCCACAAAAGGAGCTTTACACACTCGCTTAGGCTTGAGAAGCAAGAGAGTCCTGTTCAGTGAAATATGGGTGTATCAAATTGGTATTTTTTGTTGTAAAGAAGAAATCTGGTGAAACACTCTGCCCTGTGACTGATCTGTGTAAAACAACAGAAAGTCAGTTAAATTTGACTCCAAAGTACAACAGGTCACTGGAAGCCATCAACTCAGTGTGTACAGGCTAAAACAGCCTGCTTCTACCTTTTAGAGGCTTTCATGTAGAAATCTCTACATTAGTCCTGTTCAGTGAAATATGGCTGTATCAAATTGGTATTTTTTGTTGTAAAGAAGAAATCTGGTGAAACACTCTGCCCTGTGACTGATCTGTGTAAAACAACAGAAAGTGAGTTAAATTTGACTCCAAAGTCTAAGAGGTCACTGGAAGCCATCAACTCAGTGTGTACAGGCTAAAACAGCCTGCTTCTACCTTTTAGAGGCTTTCATGTAGAAATCTCTGAATTGAGCTCCAAATGGCTTCAAACTTACCTAGAAGACTCACAGAGACAACACCATCAAGAATCTTTATCTCAACCTTCGGCCGCCTTTCCCAAGCTAGTTTCTTTCAGGGGCCACATAGAGGCCCCAAATCACAACAGCTCAAATCAGCGTCCCACACCCATCATACAGTTGTATTTTTGTATTAAAACTCCATTTAGAACTTATTAGGTGGCTGTTAGCTCATAAAGTCCACAAAATGAGCTTTACACACTCGCTTAGGCTTTGAGAAGCAAGAGAGTCCTGTTCAGTGAAATATGGGTGTATCAAATTGATATTTTTTGTTGTAAAGAAGCGATCCAGTGAACGCTCTGCCCTGTGACTGATCTGTGTAAAACAACAGAAAGTGAGTTAAATTTGGCTCCAAAGTCCAACAGGTCACTGGAAGCCATCAACTCAGTGTGTACAGGCTAAAACAGCCTGCTTCTACCTTTTAGAGGCTTTCATGTAGAAATCTCTGAGTTGAGCTCCAAATGGCTTCAAACTTACCCAGAAGACTCACAGAGACAACACCATCAAGAATCTTGAATCTCAACCTTCTGCCGCCTTTCCCAAGCTAGTTTCTTTCAGGGGCCACATAGGGGCCCCAAATCACAACAGCTCAAATCAGCGTCCCACACCCATCATACAATTGTATTTTGGTATTAAAACTCCATTTAGAACTTATTAGGTGATTGTTAGATCATAAAGTCCACAAAAGGAGCTTTACACACTCGCTTAGGCTTGAGAAGCAAGAGAGTCCTGTTCAGTGAAATATGGGTGTATCAAATTGGTATTTTTTGTTGTAAAGAAGAAATCTGGTGAAACACTCTGCCCTGTGACTGATCTGTGTAAAACAACAGAAAGTCAGTTAAATTTGACTCCAAAGTACAACAGATCACTGGAAGCCATCAACTCAGTGTGTACAGGCTAAAACAGCCTGCTTCTACCTTTTAGAGGCTTTCATGTAGAAATCTCTGAGTTGAGCTCCAAATGGCTTCAAACGTACCCAGAAGACTCACAGAGACAACACCATCAAGAATCTTGAATCTCAACCTTCTGCCGCCTTTCCCAAGCTAGTTTCTTTCAGTGGCCACATAGGGGCCCCAAATCACAACAGCTCAAATCAGCGTCCCACACCCATCATAAATTTGTATTTTGGAATTAAAACTCCATTTAGAAATTATTAGGTGGCTGTTAGCTCATAAAGTCCACAAAAGGAGCTTTACACACTAGCTTAGGCTTGAGAAGCAAGAGAGTCCTGTTCAGTGAGATATGGGTGTATCACATTGATATTTTTTGTTGTAAAGGAGAGATCTAGTGAAACACTCTGTCCTGTGACTGATCTGTCTAAAACAACAGAAAGTGAGTTAAATTTGACTCCAAAGTCCAACAGGTCACTGGAAGCCATCAACTCAGTGTGTACAGGCTAAAACAGCCTGCTTCTACCTTTTAGAGGCTTTCATGTAGAAATCTCTACATGAGTCCTGTTCAGTGAAATATGGCTGTATGAAATTGGTATTGTTTGTTGTAAAGGTGAGATCTGGTGAAACACTCTGTCCTGTGACTGATGTGTGTAAAACAACAGAAAGTGAGTTAAATTTGACTCCAAAGTACAACAGGTCACTGGAAGCCATCAATCAGTGTGTACAGGCTAAAACAGCCTGCTTCTACCTTTTAGAGGTATTCGTGTAGAAATCTCTACATTAGTCCTGTTCAGTGAAATATGGGTGTATCAAATTGGTATTTTTTGTTGTAAAGAAGAAATCTGGTGAAACACTCTGCCCTGTGACTGATCTGTGTAAAACAACAGAAAGTCAGTTAAATTTGACTCCAAAGTCTAAGAGGTCACTGGAAGCCATCAACTCAGTGTGTACAGGCTAAAACAGCCTGCTTCTACCTTTAGAGGCTTTCATGTAGAAATCTCTGAATTGAGCTCCAAATGGCTTCAAACTTACCCAGAAGACTCACAGAGACAACACCATCAAGAATCTTGAATCTCAACCTTCGGCCGCCTTTCCCAAGCTAGTTTCTTTCAGGGGCCACATAGAGGCCCCAAATCACAACAGCTCAAATCAGCGTCCCACACCCATCATACAGTTGTATTTTTGTATTAAAACTCCATTTAGAACTTATTAGGTGGCTGTTAGCTCATAAAGTCCACAAAATGAGCTTTACACACTCGCTTAGGCTTGAGAAGCAAGAGAGTCCTGTTCAGTGAAATATGGGTGTATCAAATTGATATTTTTTGTTGTAAAGAAGCGATCCAGTGAACACTCTGTCCTGTGACTGATCTGTCTAAAACAATAGAAAGTGAGTTAAATTTGACTCCAAAGTTCAACAGGTCACTGGAAGCCATCAACTCAGTGTGTACAGGCTAAAACAGCCTGCTTCTACCTCTTAGAGGCTTTCAAGTAGAAATCTCTGAGTTGAGCTCCAAATGGCTTCAAACTTACCCAGAAGACTCACAGAGACAACATCATCAAGAATCTTGAATCTCAACCTTTTGCCGCCTTTCCCAAGCTAGTTTCTTTCAGGGGCCACATAGGGGCCCCAAATCACAACAGCTCAAATCAGCGTCCCACACCCATCATACAGTTGTATTTTGGTATTAAAACTCCATTTAGAACTTATTAGGTGGCTGTTAGCTCATAAAGTCCACAAAAGGAGCTTTACACACTCGCTTAGGCTTGAGAAGCAAGAGAGTCCTGTTCAGTGAAATATGGGTGTATCAAATTTAGATTTTTTTTTGTAATATGAAGATTTTATTAAGTAATAAAACATAAAGAAGAAGAAGATATACTTTATTTAATCTCAATGTTTTCACTCTTTTATTATGTTAGTATAGACACAGGTCTGAAAGACACATATGCACAAACACATCAGCCGGAGAGTAGACTTATCAAAGCACAGAGTTTTGTAAGTATTATCTGGTTGTACCAGACAAACCACAGAAGTAATGGTCCCCAACATCTCACCAGTTATCTGCCTCACGCTGTCACAGGGAGCAGACTTTGTGAGTGAACTCGGGTCTTAGTGTAGACACTAGGCTTCCTGAGACAGATGTCATGACTGAAGCCGACTAGTCTAGGCAATTCTCTCGCAATTAGTTAAGCAACTAATCGAGTAACAACCACCCATTGTCTTTGAAGAATATATTAATAAAAAAGAGAAGTAGGTTACAACGTTAATCAGCGGAGCTAGAGGGTCTGTCTCCTAGGACAGTCATAATGTCCAGACCAGAGCAAAGGAATGCATAATCATACAGTCTAGCTTTCTATGTTTTGAGACAGCAGCACAGCTCTGCCCTAAACCCTTTAAATGTGGACAGACTAACATAGTAGAAGGAGGAAGGTCAAGGATAAAAACACATTACCTATAATACACAACAATTATAGTAATATTATTTGTAATGATAATAATAGTAAAAGAACATACAAAAAAGATTAAATGTAAGAGGATGTAATTTTCTGCCACAATAGGCTATCATGTAGCCGCCAGACTTCCTGACCTGGGAGTTTTTGACCACAGAGCTCCTGTGTGCAGCCATAATCTGGGTAGCTAAACCACAGCAGTAAACGAATCACACCTTGCACCGATTACCTCCCTCACGCAGCGCACCACTCAGGGGTCTTTTTTTTTTTTACTTCTATAAAAACCTGAAACCCAACGGTCCCTATTCACACTGCTGATCTGAAATCAGAGCGATGGCCCCTGAGAGAGAACACAGTATGCATTCAGCCTTTCCTCCGTAATTTAAGAAACAGCAAAAAAAACAACACATTGTATTTTCATTCGAGCTTGTTTTCGATCAATAAAACTATTGATCGGCACAGAGCTTCAAACAATCATAGATCATCATCAAGAAGGTAAGATATAATATTACTGTGAAATAGAAATATTCTATATTTTTAAGGTTCCTATCCTGATGTCTATTTTGTATTTTCTTTTACAGGTTTCTACTCAGACAAAGTATTTGGTATAACAAATGAGAATGTTATCCTGTCATTTGTTATACCAAATAATTTGTCTGAGTAGAAACACCGAACCCGGAAGACGGTAATCAACAGGATGTGTTGCCGGAATCACCAGTCATGTCTTGCTGTCGTCATATCTTATGGCTTGTTGTGCTCTGCAGGTGCCTTGGTCTGTAGCAGACTGTTGCCCTTCTGCCACCACTTTCAACTTTTCACTTCTTTTCACTCCTTCTTATCCTAATTCAACTCTTTAAAGACCCTAATTCTTTTCTTCTTCTTCTACCTGTACTGGCCCTTAAATGCACTTATATCTTTCTTCCACTTGCTGTATACGTTTCTTCATCTGGGGGTATATCTATTTAGACCTTATGTAACAAGGTGGGGTCTTTCATTATTCCGTCTCTGTGACGTCACTAAAGGCTATATCGTATGTCAGTACTATCTAACTGTTGGTCAAACTGTTTTTCCCTATTTTCCCTTTATTCTGAACTTTCTCTATCTCTTATCTGACGTCTTTTATTTTATCTTTAACTACTTAGTTGTGCTTTTACCACATATGTTGCTGCCAAAGCTCCCGCCTTTGACCACCTTTGCAGTTGATTTCTCTTTTCTTGTGCTTTTTACCATTAAATGCATCTGCTGTGTGCCTCCCAGGACAGCCATCACACACTCACTACAAGCAAACACTTTGTCGGGTCAGAAATAAGGACCGGCCGGGCCAGTGAAAGACCTGGTCCCTACCCTAACCAACGTAATAAACTCAATAAAATTACTCTATTAGATTTCTTCTTTAGTCAAAAACTGCGTAGTCAAAAACTTCACTGGAGACGGTCAAGAGTCGGTGCAAAAGAGTTTATTCCAATAAAGGACAGATAAACCCGAGCAACATCCCTGCAGGTCTCAGGATGGAACTGAGTTGGTGGTCAGCGAACATCGCCTTATATTCACCTTAAGCTCCACCTTGTCTCCTCCTTTCAGGTGGGCGTTACATCTTAACTCCTCCTTATCTCTGGGGCGGCTGTGGCTCAGGAGGTAGAGCGTGTTGGCCGTTAATCAGAAGGCCGGCAGTTCAATTCCTGGCTCCCCCTGGTTGCGTGTCAAAGTGTCCTTGGAGATGTAGTATAAAAGCGCTTTGAGCGGTCAAAAAGACTAGAAAGGCGCTATACAAGTACAGAGCATTTACATTTACATTCCTCCTTCCTGGTGGGTGTTACACCTTAACTCCACCTATAGTGTTCGCTGACCACTCCTCCCCCTTGGTGAATTTCTTATCCTCTACTGCCATCTAATGGCCTTTTTCTTGTACTGTTTTCCCAAATTAACCCTTTCATTAATGTTACAATTTCCACTTTTTAGCTATTATTATATGTAATTATTGTTACCATTTATCTCTCTTTATATTTTTTACATTACTGGATTAGATACAGTGGGGCTGAAGTTGAAACATATTGGTGAATTCACCAATATGTTTCAACTTCAGCCCCACTGTATTTTTTAAAAGTTATACAGGCATAGTTTGACACCATTAAAACTTAAACACTTACAATTGTATTTTTTAAAAGAATTAATAAGGTACATGATTCAACAATGCCAACCATGAGGGTGCTGTGTCTCATACAAGTTTAGTTTCGGCAGCGCAAAGCTTGGTTTCATGCAGTACCTGGCCGTACCCTGCAGTACCAGGCGCCATAAATCACAATGTGTCATGATCTCATTCTTGGCCTCAGTTCGCCATGATCTCAGGCCTGGCGTACGTGACTTACAGCAGGTGCCTTGCTTCCATTGTGTGGGTTACGGTTGGCTAGGTTTTGCCTGAGCAGCTTTTCTGCTCATGTAGGCACATTGAAAAAGCACACGTTCATAAATACATAAGAGTATAAGAATAATATAAACACACAGAGTATAAGAATAAAATATGAGTTTGAACACACTCATTAAACACTCAGTAGTTAAACTTTACACTAAAAGAATACAGCACCTTTACCCTGTGAGACCACAGTCATTCTTCCAGTGGCTACACTACAAACACTTCTAAGTAATTATAACATATTGTAAACCAACAAAGTGTATAAATATAGAAAAAGAATAAATATAGAAAAAGAACCTAACAAACAATCTAGGAATTAGGCATTATTCAACAACTTACTCTCCGGAAACTTTGGAATTTGGATGGTCTTCACACCTCGGAAAAGAAGACAACAGTTAATTGTCAAGCCACACAACCAAGAAACTAGAATGAAACAGTGTATGTGTATGTGCTAATGTATATCTAATGCTGCATGCATGTGTTTCACTACTCATTGCTATTTTTTATTTTTTTAGGGATCAAACCACACCGGCTCAAATTCCCGTGAGCTGGAATGAACTAGAACACAAAACTTGGGGGAATAACTGGAAATGGTGTGCATCAGGTTCCATAGAAATTTGAACCCAACTTGGGTAAGACAAATGGATACTGACTTGAGATTACAATAGGATAAATTGGATTGGATGCAATGATTAGCTGAGATCTAATCATTGCATCCTTTTGAGTTCATTAATGTCTTGCTTATTGCTCCTAAAAAGCAGTTGGGAGCTCTGGGGAGATGGTCGTGAGCTTGATTATATTACATTACTGTCTATGCTTGAACCGTGCTGGAGGCTTTCCCTGAGCTGGTTTTGAACCCCACTCCTGCTGTTCAAAGGGCACAACACTGCGGGATTGCAGGAATAATTAAAGTCCTCAAAATTCTACTCAAGTAAAAGGTATAAAAGTATTCCATAGTGAATGTACTTAAGTATAAAAAGTAAAAGTGCTTATTTAGTATGACAGATACATGTTGTATCTCAGTTCTTGCATGCATTCGGTCCTTGATAAATTAATCTCAAAACATCATGTCAAAGTATGGGGTGTTCCAATTATGCTGGCTGTGACTATCCTAACAAATTGGAAAGCATGACATTTGAAAGTGCATTATTTTCAATGTCAAAATATATTTTATTTTTCTCAGTAAGGATTTGAAATTAAGGGGAGTAAAAGTACAAACCCCCATAAAATACTAATAATAATACTCAACCGCAACATTTGACGTAAGTAAAGTACTTGAGTAAAATAACCCCTACGTGAGGTCAGTAAGAAAATCCCATATTCATTATCCAATCGTCACAAATCTCTCAGGATGTGTTCTCATAAGTAACTGAAACATGCCCTGAACGTTTCATTCAAATCGAACACCCGGGGCCACTATAAATGCAAACATACTGCAGGTGACAAAATGCAAATCAGGCTACAAAATACAAATTGTTTGTCCAATCAACAAGTTACAAAACTTGGCAGGATATGTTTTATAACAATGTTGAACCACGTGTGTGAAATTATTTTGATGGCGATATTGCGAAAAAAGGTTTGAACCCAGGAATCGGCACTTTTGGCTATGGCTATATATATATATATATATATTTTTTTTTTTTTTTTTCTTTCCTTTTCCATCCTTCAGATGAGATCTGCTGTTGTTCCAGGTGGAACTGTATCCTGGCCAATCACTTAATTCCTTTTTTCCTATTTATCAGTCCATTTCAGCAATTTTCATAGTCCTTATGTTTTTGTAGCTTGCCACACACATGTAATATGGCTATCGATGTATTGTCTAATTACAGCAGTGATTAAAGTTCTTCACAGCTGTAGCAATCTCATTGGTGGTCGTGATAAGACGTCTGTTCTTCCTCAGGCTGTCTGGGCTCTCCTACTCCTGTTCTGCTGCTTGGCTCTGCCCATGGATATATTGGACAGTTCTTTTGATTGTTCGGCTGGTTGCACCTGTAACACAGACTCTCTGGTCTTATTAAAGCCTCTTCTTTGTCCACGACGACCAGGACCTCCCCTGACATTCAGTGGTCTCTGGGGGCAATTGTAACAACAATTGCTCCCTGCAGGACTTGGGTATGCAGACATTGGCAATGGAGGTGCCTTCTTTATACCATTCAGCATCATTGACTGTGGTTGCATTTGTTTAATGGTCATCACTGGAGCCTGCATGTTGTTTCTTACCTTCTTAGGCTTGGTTGGTTTTTCCAGCTGAAGCTGAGTCAGGTTATTGGCCAAGTTTTTATTTGTTTCTTCTTCTCTTTGTTTTTCTTTTCTCCAATTCTCCACATGATACACAATGTGCTCAGAGAATAGCGGCCAGACCATCTTCTTGAGCCCAACAACATTGTCCAGTCGTCTTTGCACTTCTGGAGGCATGGTCTTTTTACCATCACCATGAACAGCTCTTTGTGGTGTCGTTGGTGTTCCAGGCACTTCCTGTCTTATCCTTCCATTTCCTTTGAAAGGCATATAGGACCTTAGTTGGACATTCACCTTCTTTCAGTTTTTCTACATCCAGTTTTGATGGACCCATTTTCTCTGGATACTTTTTTCTTAACTCTGCCCATACTTGATTGTGATGTCTGCTGTGACTTTCGTACTTTAATTAAAGCTTTGTTTGCTTTCTGGCTACCTTTTAGTCTCTCTTCTGCTAATGGTGGCAACTCAGGTGACTTCTCGGGCATTTCTTCATCTTTTGTTGTGCTGTTCTTTCTCTGTTCTTTATTATTTATTTATTTTCCAGTGACACTTACTTTATATATCCATAAATATTAACTAAATCCACCTGTTAACCGTTTAACTTCCTTGGGAATGGCTGTTGATGCTTCAGCCGCAGATTCACTTATCAACCTGTAATTTCAAGAAGAAATAGTGCTCCAGCTGTTTCCACTGTACTCTTATATTTCCACAAATGAGCAAACTTTGTTAGATGCCACAATTTGTTTTTTGCCTGCACATTTCACCTGTGCTCTATATATACATTAAGTATCTACATTAAGTATTAAGCTCGTTCCAGCCAGCAAGTTTTTTGTACTAAATTTCCTTTACTATCATAATACTTTAGTATGCTAGAGGAGGTAAGATTAAGAAGTAAGATTAAGCAGTAAGTAAGAAGTAAGTAAGGATAATTAATAAACTGATTAATGCTAATTAAGGACAATAAAATGATTACAGATTTATGAACTAAGAATGATTACTTATTAATATTGATTAAAAATAATAAAATGATTGATTAAAAATGATGAATTAAGAGTGATTAATGACTACTACTAATTAAGGATACTAAAATGATCAAAAATGATGATCGTGCCACTTTCACCAAAAACCTCACTTTGTGGAATAAGCTGGTATCTTTTGTGCTGTGTGCTAAAGACAGGACATCCCTACTGTGATGGACTGTATACTTTGTAACACATTTTCACTAATTCTGCTTCTATATTTTAACTTTTTGATGATGTCTTGCTGTGCTCATTCACTCTGCTCCCAGAGCACACGTGCCTGCTTACACACACATGTGCTACTGCCACACTCTAGACGCTATAGAGTGAATAATACTCTAAATGATGACAAGAGCTATAGAGTTTTGACACTGTAATCCTAACTTTACACTCTAGAATAATACTTTAAATAATGACAATGCAGACCACCTTTGCTCCAGTAATTAATGATAACAATTTAGGCTATAATGCTCTAAAATAATTGTCAACAAGACAAAAGCCTCTGCCCCCCTGACACTCATGGATTCGGTCTTTGAGTCTGCCATTTTCTCTAGGTTGGATCTGAGGTGGATGAGTGGAAAACGTCCTTTAACACCCCCCTCGGTCACTACGAATATTTATATTTATGTCCTCTGTGATTTCCTTTACCGCTTTGTTTTTGTCTACCTCGTCGACATCCTGATCTTCTCCCGCGACCCCGCCCAGCACACTGAGCACATCTGTCTGGTGCTGCAGCGGCTTCTGAAGAACAGGCTCTTCGTCAAAGCAGAAAAATGTTTCATGTCCCCACCATCCAAAGGGCGGCTCCGTGCCGACCCGTCCAAAATCCAGGTAGTCGCTGACTGGCCTACCCCCACCTCTGTTAAGCAGCTGCAGTGTTTCCTTGGGTTTGCAAACTTTTACCGCAGTTTCATCCGTAATTACAGCACCATCACTCGAGCCTTCATAGTGGTGCCACTGCCAGTCTCTCCTCCGGCTATCATCCCCAGACCAACGGGCAGACCGAGCGGGCCAACCAGGACCTGGGGGCGGCACTCAGGTGCGTGGCGTACCGTAGTCCCTCCTCCTGGAGCTACTACATCCCCTGGATTGAGTACACACACAACTACCAGGTCAGCGCTGCCACTGGTATGTCCCCCATGTTCCAGTCCTTGGAGGAGGAGGTGGGGGGACCGCCAACTCTGTACAGGCCCACTTCAAACGCTGCCGCCGGATCTGGAGGGAGGCCAGGGCCACTCTTCTATGCACTGCGACCCGCAACAGTCTGCTTGCGGACCGCCACCGAAACCCGGCTCCCGCCTACCGGCCTGGACAGCAGGTCTGGCTTGTGGACGCTACCCCATTGAGGCCGTCATTAACCCCTCCCCTCCAACCTGTTTTCCACGTCTCCAGAGTCAAACCTGTCGCCACCAGCACCCACTCTGTACCAGTGCCAGCGCCTCCCCCTCCACGTATGGTGGACGGTCTCCCTGCCTACACAGTGCGTTGTCTCC
Organism: Micropterus salmoides; assembly: GCF_014851395.1. Taxonomy (NCBI): domain Eukaryota; kingdom Metazoa; phylum Chordata; class Actinopteri; order Centrarchiformes; family Centrarchidae; genus Micropterus; species Micropterus salmoides. The sequence goes on from NW_024044741.1 coordinate 15,178, forward strand.
TGGACATGCAACATAGAGGTCGGGGCTACCTTTACCTGGTGGACTGGGCCGTGGAGGAGCACTTGACAAGACCCTCCTGACAGACTTCTGCAGAGCCCATCCTGACAAGCCGGGAGGTCCGGGCGGTCTGTTGAGGGGGGGGGCCCTGTTGTGGTGGCAGCCCGGCTGACGGTGAGTGTCCTTTTTTTTTCTCATTTTGTTTCTTCCACCGTTCTGTATTCCTGGTGCCACTACTTCACTCAAGCTCTTGAAAAAACCTGTAGAAATCTCTATTTTCCAGTTCTTAGTGTCTAACCCAGTCTGTCTGTTTCCCTTCCCAGGTTCACTTACCTTCGTTCTCTTTGTCAGCTGGGCTCGTCCACCTGTCCTCTCCCCTTAGGCTTCCTCCATGGCTCTCCCCCGGCTCCCCCCGCTCCTCGCCAGTTCACCTGCCACCACACCGCTCCGTTCCCCAGTCTCCTGTTCCACACAGCTCCCTCACCTCTCCTCCTCCGCCTCACCAGCTCCTCGACGTCCACGTGGACTCCACGTTCCCCGGAGTCCTCTTCCCCTGCCTCCCTGTCCCCCTAAATAAACCAGCGTTTGGGTCCGTTCTGTCCTGATCCGGCTCTTTGTTGCCTCATACATCGTTGATATTTTTTCACAAAATTTGATACCATAGAATCAATCGATGACACAAATAGAACACACAATGCTGACAACATGTGGTAGACAGGACATGCTGAAACTGTTGTGTATAATTTGAAATGGTTTCACAGCGTTTTTTTTTTTATTCCAAGATACTTTTGTGGTAATGTGAAAACTCTGGTGAGAATCCAAAAAGCTAGCTTTTTGACCTTCCTCAAGAGTGAGTGCCAGCCGGTGCTCCCCAGGTTCGTGTGCAGGGTGGGTGTTAGCTATCATGTAAGCAGGTAGTCCAAAGGAGTAAAGGTAACTGATCTGAAGCCCACACGCCACAAAAGGAATCTCCAAGTAAATGTTGCATTATTCCTTCCAATTCATGGTTGTTCATATTGCCTTAGTAATAATCCACCAACACTTGTCGTTTTGAATTTATCTCCAGAATAGATTTGTAACGTAAAAAATGAGAGTTGTGGTATGAGGTAAGGGCACTCGGAATCTCATTTCAAACTTCCTTTTGAAATGGGTGACAAAGCGTCGCTGTCTTCAGTGGCATTGAGGTTGAAAACAAACAACACCTTGTTGAAATTCTTCTCGGTTGATGCTCAGAGGTAAATCTCTTACAACCCGTAGTTAAATTGAGGCTGGAAAGCTTTGGCTGGGACTTGTCTCCCATCCTGACACACAGTGCCATGTATACAACATTGTTTTTAAAATAAAAGGGAGACAGGTCTCTCTTTCCTGTGAAGGCTTCGTGGTTTACCATGGCAATAACCAGATATTTAGGTAACGTTCCTATGAAGAGATTTTCTTGGTTGCATGTGAATTTGTGAATTTGCAGGTATAGTTAGGTTTTGACATTCACGCGGGATTGCCCCTCATTAAGGCCGATGGGTGACCTAAACGCACGGCTGGGGATACGGTGCCTTTCTTAACAAACAGAGAGGCCCCCAGTATTTTTAATGGCAGCCCCAGCCATGAGAGAAAAGGCATCGCTAGCCCTGGTTAGCTTAATTCTTAAATCCACAGAGTTCCGGAGAGGCCTCTCGCTGAAATAAATGTCACTATGCAGAGGTCCCAACAGGTGTATCTCCTTAGATTCTTCACTGAACTGAGTTCTCTGTACTAATCCTTTGTTTGGCCCATTATTTATCAAAACTGAGTCCATAGAACTGGCTTTTTAGCATATTTTCAGAATAGTTGTGCATTGCTCTGGGGCTATGTTTTTAGCCACTGATTTAAGATGAGGCTTAGCAATGGCAAAACCTCTTTTCATCAATGGCGAAACAAAACGAAATAATTTTGAGAATATAGACCCTATGCCTCTCACGTACATGACAGGAGCCCCGTTAAAACCAGGGAGAGCGCCCCCTACTTCTCACAAAACGGTGAGGATTGGGGGTATGGTGTATCATTTTGTCACAGAAGATGCAAAGTCATCTCAATGTGAATGTTTTCAATGTGATTCTTAATCACTGGAAGGTAGCAGGGGTGGTTAAAATATTGCATGATGACGTCCCCGTATGTTTCTTGTATATCGATCGTTCTCAAGAGGGGAGCCTATGTGTCGCCAACCAGCTGATGCTAAACCAGATCACTGTAGACGTAAAACCCCTCGCCGGAGGCTTGATCCATGTTGTAATGACTACAAATCCAATGTATCTATTTTTTTATAAATTTCTTAGGTCACTTGCTTTGACCTAGCAGTTAAACTTCTCAGGCCAGTTTTTCCAAAGCAACAACATCCCCCCCCCCACTCTGATGATATTTTTTATCAAACACTCCTCTCAGTTTGGATATTCTTACCAAATCCCCCACCTTAAATTTCATATTGAAGTAATTGTTGCGCCAAATAGGAAATGTACCGTATGGGTTGAGAGGTATTTTCTGATGTCACCTGCATAGGCGTCATTTTAATACTTTTATGATAGCTGTTATTATAGCTGTCAAGCAATTCCTGTAAGATATCCAAGTATCTACGGCTGTTTGTTGTTGTAAAAAACCTCCACATTTGCGTTTTTAGTGTACGGTTAAATCTTTCAACCACAGGTGCTTTTAAGTCACTGGCCATTGAAAAATGATTAATACCTTGTTTTGTCATCAACCTTTCAAAAGTCTTGTTAAAGACTTCTTTACCCGCATCCGTTTGTAACTTTTCAGGGCTCCGGCTGTCTTTTAAAATAGACTCAAAAGCCTTAGAGACCTTAACCCCTGTTTTTTTCTTCAAGGGTCTAGCATATGCCCGTTTGGAAAATACATAGATCACCGTCTTTTGGACTGTGTTAATCAGCCACTCTGCCAGTAAGTGTTCTCACCTTTTGTTTATTAATAAACCTGTTGAACTATACCAGTGTCCTGCATTTGGGTCCTACAACCTGCTCACCACACCGCATTGTGACAGAATGACCGGAACACATATGTTCCGACCCAGTGGACATCATCAGATTGCCCAGCACCTGGGAAGCATTGGGGGTACCTGGTTTTGAATTGGAGGACGAAGAGCCTAGTTTCTTTGAGCTGCTTTTCACAATGTGGATTACTGCTCGTTGCCTCCTCCAGATGGAGAAAAACTTTTGATTCAGAGAGTGTATCAAAGTATTGCTCTGCACCTACCCAACATGCTATAGCCAAGCAGGCTAGCAAGTCCCGGCCTGCTAGCCACCTGCCTGACCCCCGGCCAGCTGGCACAAGCCTCCAGTCAGCTAGCCTCCACAGACCTGGTTCCCGGCCTGCTAGCTGCCTACAGGGAAGCATCCTCTTGTCCTGCCGGGCTAGTGTTGCTAGCCCTCCGCCTGTCCTGCTTGAAACCTGTTCGGCTAGCGTTGCTAGCCCTCTGCCTGATCCCAGGCCTGCTAGCGCTGCTAGCTTCAGCCCGTCTGTTCCCCGGCCTGCTAACCCCCAAAGGACTTGTTCCCGGCCTGCTAGCTGCCCGCCTGATTCAACACGTCATACATTTTGTAAATTTTATCTCCGATGCATCGTGACATTTTGAGTTGTGAAGAAAGGCCTTGGAAGCGCCATGGACCCTGTATGCAGACACGTGGATGTTTCGCGAGTGAAGCGCCCGTTGATTGGTACCAATGACACGATCCGTCCAGAGACACTTGTGTTGCATCTGGCTTAGGTTATCGGTTTGACAGGCATAATAAATTTCTCTGAGCCATTTTCATTCTGTATTATTTTATGTAATTCTTGTCTTGTGCCACTAGGGGGCTGTATGTGCTTTGTAGTTCAGCTGATCTCGAGTCATGGAGGGGTGGGTTATTTAACGTAGAGGAAACCCAGACACAGGTGTTGCTGATTTGGGAAGTAAACAGTTTTTGACTGTGCTAGCGTCTAGCCTGGGGGTGAGCAAGGCACGACGGTGTTTGGTTACATGTATTACGAGTTAAGATATTGCCACTGTATGATATATGGAGGAAAATAAACTTGCTAGATAATAGTAACACTACCGAAGTCCCCGTTTGATATTTAAGACGCTGCACGGGCACATGTCTAAACTTAATCCGCTGTATTAGCAACCAGTTACTAGACTTTGTTTAGGACTTAGTCAGTACAATATCTGTATAGAACTTTCTTCAGCAGCCGAAGCACCACAGTTTTCACCTTGTTCATAAACACGGCAGAGACCACCCCATCAGGCTCATCTGTTCTTTGGGGAGAGCCTAGTGGTGAGGCGCTTGGAGCCAAACATGTCGAAGAAGAAGAGGGCCAGTCGGGTGATGGAGGTGGTGTATGAAAGGGGTCCCTGACAACCCTGGTTGTGGTGGTGGTGAAGCAGAGGGACTGGAAGTGGTGCCCCAGGCCTGCTTTGTTGCTGCTGGTGCAGGACCAGTACCGAGGCTCACATGCTCTCGGTTCGTACACCACCAACTAGGTTTGTTGCTCATGCAAAAGTGGGTCATCAGGGGATGTGTTGTAGAAGGGGTAGGTGTATCCTTTGACCTTTGTTGTGATAGAAGATGAAGAGAGTTGCTTTTTTCTCAGAGTCTGCTGCTTCGAAGCCATGGGTTGATTTCAGAATTTGCTACAGCATCCTCCTTTAAATTGCGTTTTCTTAGAAGTGCGGGATTAGTGGGTGGTGTTCTGTAAATGTTAGTCTTTTTCAATTGCAGAATCTCCCATGAGGTCTGACTTTTTTTGAAGAGATCTTTTAGCTTTTCTGCTTTTTAAACCCTAATTTCCATCCAAGCCTTGACAGGTACCCTTAATGATGTCTTAAACACACCACATTCAGTATTGAAATACTGCAAGACAAATTCATCCAAGGGCTCATCTCCTTAACTCATCTGATTGTTTGCACGGTAGAACCATCTGCCTGAAGCTGAGCTTTTTGTCTCCCAAACACTACAGGATACTATTTTTTTTAGGGGTAAGCTGGGGTGGAACTTCCTGCTTGATTCTCACCGCTATTTGAGTCTGCTTGTCTTTTGTAGCAGGTTCCTGGGACATTGCAGCTTTGAGGTTGTTTAAAACCAACACACTCATCCGTTCAACGCTCAAGCAACGCTCTCATCCGTTTGATGTGAGCGTTGCCTTTGCTGTGAGGGGTCAGAATGTTTAACCTTTTTCCAACTGGTAAAAACAAAGTTCATTTACATCATAAATGAACGCATACCCCCAGACACGTCCTGAATGTAATTCCCATTCCTCATAAAGTGTGTCTGGATCCAGCTCAAATACAACACTTGTTTCTTGGGGGCTCCTTTGAGTTTTGATAACTCATTACAGGGTCTGGCTAATCATCTTCAAATCGGTGGCTCTCTTGCTCATGTTTAGGTTGTTTTGGAATAGTTTTTATGTTTCTGAATGACTAAATGGACTCTCTCTTTGATTTTCACGGATTCCAATCATTGGCTTACGGTAACCCCTCATAGTCTCTTATAATTGGCTCATGGCTAACTCTACCCACATCCTCTTATTTGTATGTGACAGCATGAGGGAGACATCTGGTGAGGGGTTGGGGACCATTACTTCTGTGGTTTGTCTGGTACAACCAGATAATACTTACAAAACTCTGTGCTTTCTAAGTCTGCTCTCCAGCACATACACTGTTTCGTAAAACGAACTCTGATAAAACCAGATTGCATTTTTAACAACCAGACTCAGGGGTTATAGAGAACTCTATTCCATAACTGGTCTACAAGTTTATCTGAAGATGCTAATGACAGTTAAAACACACATCTTGATGTGAGTGTTTGAGAAAAAAGAGGGAGGGTGGGTGGGAGGGAAGGCGGGAGGGCGGGGCTGGAGCACATTCCTCAATTCAGCCTTCTACACACAAATGCTTACAGCAGAAAGACAGGACAGAGAAGAAGACACAGACTCTAAAGGGTTTAATGTTTTAAGACTCACAAGTTTGAGAGTAGGCTACAGCTTTTCACAAGAGGAATAATGATGGTAAGTTTGTGACACAAAGCTTTAGCAAAGATTTTACGAAGTTTAATTTTGGAACTCACTCTTATTTTGCTGCATGTTGGTGAAGGAAATTTAAAATGCTGTTTAATTTTAACTCACTGTTATACTATTTTATGGCTTTATTGAAATTAATTCAATTTGTTCTTTAGTTGTTTAATAATAAAAACTCCTACTGCTTCTTTTCTGGCCCCAGAAAGTCCCTCCTTTACTTATAACTCACTGCA